>NC_056735.1:663759226-664059226 GCF_019279795.1 Protopterus annectens | reverse complement strand
GTTAGAATATCTTGTTAAGATGTTATAAGCAGATAAAATCCCAGCAGATTTTAAAAAGTGTGGAAAATGTGGTCAGAAAATACCCTTTTCTGACACTGATGTGCTTTGTGTATACTGGACCCCTTCATTTCCACAAAAATTGGTCAATCGGTCATGCATTCAATCCAGGGGCTCTGATTGAATGTGAAAACAAATTAATATTGAAGGGTTTACTTCCATCCTACTTTAGCGAGGCTTTATCTGGAGCTTATAAACAAAAATCTAGGAATATTTCTCCCACTTCTCCAAGCAGTTCCACTGCTTACAAGTCCTTGAAAAGGGCTGTTATGGATCCATCTCTTCCCTCGCATTCTAAGAAGAAAAGACCAAAATCTATGGGTTTGACTGCCTCTTCGGATCTGAGACATGTAAAGAAATGATCCTTGGATCCGACAAGCCTCAAGATTACACACATTGGATCAGACTACCTCCGATCTGACAATTAGACCTGAGGATGTGGTGGTTTGACCCAGAACAAAATACTCCCCTTCACTAGGTCCCATTTCCCTTCAGAGTTCCTTCCCCCATCTTAGAGAGGCCAAGTTCTTCTTCTGGATTGCCTACTCAGTCTTCCGTAAGGCTTCTGGAAGAGTATGTGGGAGAGGTTAGTGAGAAATTCTCTCAGCACAGAGCCAGTCATTGGTCTGGCTTCTACCCCTTTGGGTCAGGAGATCCGTACTTGCAATACTCCACCTTTACCAATTCCTCCTCTGACTCCTTTCAAGGTTTCGCAACCTTTGAATCTGAGTTGTCCGGGTCCATCTACTTTGGATCCAAGAATTCCTTTGCTGTTGGATCTGAAGTTTGCTCTGAGCTCTTTTTTTTGTTCAGTCTGATGTGGAGAGATCTTGGAGCTGATTCTATCCTGTGCTTCACCCAACTCTGAGGGTTTCAGAGCCATCACTACACCTCAGAGCCTCGGCAGTGGTTAGTTTGGCTCTGACTTCAGCCTTGGGTGGGCTGCCCTCCGGGTAGGGAGGGACCGTGGATCAGAGATGGGCTGTTTTGGATCCAGGGTTCTATCCCTCATCATGGTGAGTCCGACTTTGCAATCTTAGACAGAGCCTTCTTTGCCCTTCTGACTCAGGTGACGCCTACCCCTCGAATCCTCTGTCTACATTTGTACTCTCAGCATCTGGAGTCGCAACTATCCTCTTCATAGGGACAGCCAGTACCGAAACTCTAGGCATTCCATGAGGGTATCCCCACTTCTGACACCTTCCCAGAGTACCCTGCTGAGGAGGTCCCTAAGAAGAGAACGTGCAAGAGGAAGCATTTAGATTTCCCTGAATCTATGACAGAAGATAGCTTTTGATGAAGGTGAAGGATCGCCACGGTCACCACCTGATGTCTCATTTAGAGATTTCCAGGAGATCCTAAAACGGAGAGGTGGCTGGAAGCCCAACAACCCTTTGGAGGAATCTGTATTCCTGGAGGTGTTGACTACTATCCCATCTACCTCCTTGGTAACTCTGCCCACCGGCAAGCTCATTAACTTGATCTTGCAGCGGGCATGGCAGGATCCAGACATCATTGAATCAGTCCCCAGGAAGCTAGACAAAGTCATGACTGCTCCGGAGGATAAGCAGTTTTAGTCCAAGGGTATGCCTGTTGATGCCATAGTTGTGGCGGTGGCCACTAAGAAGTAACTTGTGGAAGAAAGTTCCTCCGTTCATCCCCCCAACAAAGGAGTCTTGGGTGATGGGCAGGTTAAGGAAGCATGTCTTTGCTTCAACCTTCATATTAAGGTCACTGAACTGTTTGACACATTTCACGAGACTACAAAGGGACCTGATTAAAGAGCTGTCAGGTATGCCCTCTTAGGATCAGTTTCTGAAGAGGTGAAAGCATCTGTCTCGTATCTCTGTTTGCTACCCTACATTCGGTATCCAGCTTCTCCATGGGGCTTATTTTTAATTAGAAGGAACCTCTAGAGCAGCAGGTTCCAGGCGTTGCTGTTAGACACACCTGGTTGTGTGTATGTGGTTTTACGGAGCCCTTTAAGTTTTTGTCAAAACTCCTTTTGACTGAATATCTCTCTTTTGGCCCCAAGGTTAAAGATACTTAGTCCAGGTGTGAGAAGGATGGAAAGACTTTTTCTGACATGGGTGTGCATTTTTCCACCCCTCAAAGATCCTTTTCAAGGCATCATCGGAACGGGGGTAAAATGTTCAAAAACTCCCAAGGATCTTTCCAGGGCACATGTGGAAGAGGTTCCCGCAGAGGAGGGAACTCGAGCAGTAGACGCCACCTTCGAGGCAGAGTTGGCCCGTAGAGCCAAGGTTTCAGAGATTCTTTCCTTGTTAAGCCTTTTTAGCTCTTCTGAAAGGAAGCCCGAATGTCACCCTCTCGAGGCAATTGAGGGTTGTCTGTCCCTGCACCAGAGAGCCTGGCTAAAAATAGATACTTGGGTGCAGAGGATCATTTCCAGAGGCTATATAATGCCATTTTCCCATTTATCTTCCCAATTCAAGAAAATTCCCAATGTGCCACCCAATCAGAAGGAACAAATAGCAAATCAGGTTCAAAGGCTGCTAGAAGAAAGTCATTCAAAAGGTTCCCCCAGACCAGTTAGAATCTTGAACTTACTCAAGGTATTTTTTACTGCCAAAGAAAACAGGGGACTGGAGACCAAGTCTGGATCTCAGCTTCTTAAACAAATCGTTTCAAAAGACTGAGTTCCAGGTGGTCAAGGTTCAGTCCTTTCTTCCATTTTTTGAAAAAGACAATTGGATATGCTCAGTAGATCTTTAGGATGCGTGCTGTCGTCATATAAAGATGAACAGACGAGCCAGTCACTACCAGTTCAGAGTTCTGCCCTTTGGTCTTACCACAGCCCTCAGGGTGTTTACCAGATGCTTGGCAGTTGTAGCAGAAACTGAAGGGATTCCGGGTGTTTCCATATTTAGGTGATTGCTTCATCTCCGTCTCACCCAGGCATCAGCTATTTTGGCAAGAGAAAAAGTGATCCAGGCATGTGCTCTGCTAGGAATAACCATAAATTACGAAAAGTCTCATCTAGAACCAGGTGAAAGTCTAGAGTTCATAGGAGCACTGCTTGATACAAAATCAACTACAGCCTCCCTTCCTGTCTCCAGAGTTCAGACAGTAAGATCACAAGTAAAAAAGGCAGTTTGCAATACCAAAATCTCAGCCTGCTTGGTCCTTCAGGTGTTGGGGTCAATGGCGGCAGCAGTAACATTATTACCCTTTTCTAGATTTCACATGAGAGTTCTCCAGTGGATGCTGGCCTCACAATGGTCAATACTTCACCTTCCTTTTTTGGCTCAGATATGTATCGCCAATATATGCAAGAGGGATCTTATGTGGTGGATGCAATTGAGAGGTCATGCAAGGCCGTTCGTTGGCCCCCCCTTTCAGCCCAAGGCCATTGTGACTATGGATACTTCCCAGCTAGGGTGGAGGGGGGACATTACCTGGGAAAGACTGTCCAAGGCACATAGTCCCCTGAAGAGGGCACTTTGCATACCACTGTCCTTGAGTTGACAGCAGTGCTTCTAGCAATCCAGGCCTTTTAAGAGTGTTCTCCCTTCAGGAACAACTGCGATTCAGACAGACATGTCAGTGGTTTGGTACATCAGCAAACAAGGAACCAGATCTTACCCCCTGTGTTAAGTGCGGGCAATGGGTGATCTCTTCCAGCTGCTTTCTTATAGCAACACATATTCAGGGGAAGTCCAGCGTATTAGCGGACAAACTGAGCAGGTACATACTACTACCTCACGAATGGTCCCTCAACAAGAATGTAGAGGAATTGATTTAACTCCAAAGTCAGACACCAGTAGGAGGGGTTGGGGTTTGAAAACAAAGTATTTGTTTGACTTGTGCCAGAATGATGTCCAGCTGTTGTATGTGACAGACAGAATGGATGTCTTTGAACCCCAGTCTTGGGGGATCAGCCATACTTGGCCATTAGGGGAGTAGCATCTTTGCTGTAGTCGAGGACAAGTTTTGGTAAACCAGAAAAGCCTAGCTGTGGTAGAGACCCCCACATAGTAGGCCAGCAAGACAGGATATACATGCAGGGTCACTAAAGACACCTATTGGTTGCTTGGATGATGGCTCTTCTGGATGACTTTTTATCACAGTCTTGGGATGTCAGGTGCAGGGGAAGCTTGACGAAGGGCTGGCATATAAGGAACAAGTTTATAAGCTTGAAATAGTTTATCAAGTGACTAGACCCGGTCCTGAAAGATGGTAAGCTGTATAGAAGGCATCAGATTTGTTTAACACATGTCAAAGCCCACTCCCCCAAGAAAAAAAGCCAGAATTACTACATCCATTCCTATCACAAGAGATGAATATTCCTCTTTAAACATTTGATAGCTGAACGAATACCAAAAAAAATAATTCAGTTAACCATGCTACCAAGGATTTAAACATCAATTTTATTAAAATGTTTTGAATGTGTATGATTTTTATTTGGTGCAAAAACCCTTGGCAGGATTAGTACAGTTAAGGTTAGTTTAAAATTGTTAGTGTAACCGTAATGCATGCTACCTGAATGCATATCCAATGTATATAGATTTTATAACTAAAAAAGGGGTGCAATGTATGGTGCATATATAGCTGTAAATGATAATGGTCTAACTACAAGAAGCCGCAAGTCAATATATGCTTCTCTAGAGAAGTTTTCCTTGAGGATAATCTGACATCCAAAGTACATTATTTTGTCACAAGCACAAAACAGTTGTACTGTTTGTATCTTACTGAGGCCATCAGTATTTTGCTCCTTTGATATAACCTTTGTTTATTTTTAGTTCAAGATTTTTTTTTTCATTTGCTTTTTGGAACATTGAAGTTTGGTGGGCCATATCTGCTATGGCCTTGTTGGGGTAATGTTTTAGTTCTGCTATGATCTGTTTAGGCAGTGTTTTAGTTCTAGCAGTTCCATGTAATATTTTATCCAATTTTTCTTTTCCTTTTCCATTTGTCTTCTGAATTTCACACTCTTCCATGGCAGCTTAGGTTTGTGCTTCATCATTTCACTGGAAATGCTTCTTATTTTGGTCATATGTCTTTATTTTTAACTGTTTGTAGCCCACCTGTAGGTTTTGTCATTTACTTTGCTTAACTGAACTGTTTGGAAAAAGGTTTGGGATTTCAGTGCAATACAGTTCACAGAGCATGTTTGTACTTCATTTTTTTTCATTTAGTATCTGGAAGTGTAGTTGTTCACTATACCTTTAATGATTTGACGTTCAATTTGTGCTTTTGCATCATTTTACATTCTGTTTAGTAGGCCTCCTGAGTTGGGTTGAAAGAATAGAAGTGCATTCCTATATAATTTGTGCCCCAGTTGAGTGTGTGGACTTCAAAACTGTTGGAGTATTCCTCACCCTGGGATCTTGAGTTCATTTTAGTCAAAATTCGAGCTGCAGAAAAATACTCTCAAAGAGCTGCACTTTGCTTTTTATGTTGAACAATTGCATACAACTGCAAAAAAACAGCCCAACAGTTACCAGACCAGTAGGGATCAACATATCATATTTTAGAATAAAAAACTTTTTCCTTATAAAGCAGTTTATTTTTTTAAATCCATACCATACAATACTTAACCTTTTCTAAAATAGTACCTCTTAAAACAACTACCATCCCTATCATGATATAAATTAAAATTAACAGCTAAAGGGCTCTCCATTGTTTATTCTTAATATCCAAGTGTTCTGCAACCTTACCTTAGAGGCCCTTTTAGTCTCCCCCACGTAAAATAAATTACAATTGCGTTTCAATATATAAATAATGCCCTCAGTATTGCAACAGAATGCATCATTTGGCCCAAAAGTAATCTTATTAACTTGAGTGAATGTCCCCACAATATATCTACAAATTGAACAGTGGCCACACAGTACCAACCCCATATTTTGAGATTGTTTAACCAAAGATACTTCAGGTAAATAGAAATGACTATGAACAATCATATCCTTAACATTACAATCTCTAAAGGACAAAAAAGGTTTAGCAGGCAAAAGCTTAACAAAATCTTTGTTTCTTAAAAGAAAATTCCAATAATACATCGTAGTATATGTTGTCACAAAATAAATGTTGTTTGAGAGCTAGCAGCATTATTAGCATTCGAGCCAAACATAGTCCTTTCCTTATATTGAATTATTTCAGTACGTTGCTGTCCAAAAATAATCTGCATGGCTTACATGGATAACTACTTCATCATAGCCCAGTTGTCTAAACATAATACATGTTTTTTTATTGTACAAAACCACTCTTTTATTACATCGGCTTATACGCAGAAGCTCAGTATAGGTCAAAGATTTAAATAAGTGCGGTGGGTGACAACTCCTACCATCCAAAAATGGTTAATATTTTCAAATTTCTTGTATACTTCAGTCTGTATTACACCACTTGTATGACCCACCAACTCCACATCCAAAAATGTTGCTCTTACCCAGTTGAAAGCCATCAAATTGTAAGCCAAATATGTTCTGTTGTAGATCTACAACAAAAGAATTAACTAGAGTTTGGCCACCTTCACATAACAAAAAATCAAATCTATAAATCTGTAATATTTAGCCACGTGATTTTTAAAGAAATTCATCTTTTAAATAAATGTTCTATTTCAAACAAACCCATGAAAAAGTTATACATGGGAGCAAAAGGTGCCCCCATACCTGTTCCCTTTACCTGATAATAAATCTTGCCATTGAATTAAAAAAAAATGTTGGACAAAAGTAAAGCAAATCAATAATATAATTTGTCAAGGGGGTATCTCCCAAAAAATATTTTAATGCCTCTATACCAAAACATTGCTAGATATTCGTGTATATACTTTTCATGTCTATCATAGTCCAATAATTAGTTTTTGTCTACTTTAACGACTTAATTTTATTCAGAAAGTCAATCAAGTGCCCTTTGTATAACAAGACAATTTCTCTACTGAAGTTAATAAAAGCTATGTAACATTATGCCTATTGTGCAAAAAGTAGTTACCAGTTGATACCATGGGAAATCTTGGTGGTCCCACAAACTTTTGTGCACCTTGGGGCTAACAGTACAAAGTTGCAATAGTGCAACCTTCACTTGTACATTTTTTCTCAAAGTCCAACTTAGATAAGTAATCCAATGTGTATCTTTTTTCATTAATTCCTGAAAATCATTTAAAGCCTTCTCATATTCAAAAAGTGTAGCCACCTTGTAAACATCAGTGGTGTTCAGATTATCATAACACATTTTAAGATATTGAGAAAAGTACATTACTATTTTGTTTCCTTTATCGAATGGTTTAAATACCAATTCCTTCCTATTATTCATATCCTTTAATGCAAGCCATTCTGCCTTTGTAAGATTGTAACTAACTTTATTTCTAACTTTAACAAAATTTTCAAAGGCGGACTCTGTTTCAAAATTTACCATTCCAGAAGAATGCTGTACTGCCTCGTGAGTAAAGGGGGCATAATCTATTTTATAGGTAATGTTTCAGTATCTGAATAACAATATGCATTCACATTTTCAACATCTTCTCAAATAGAATCACAGTAGTAAAATATCTCATTACTACTAGACTTGAAATTTTACAGTGATTCATTACATTCAAACCTTTCATCAAGTGTGCAGTCATTTCTGGAAGGAAAGAAAAATAATAAATGCAATTTTCTAACCCAACAAAATACTTCCATGTTTAATACATGTAACCTAGGTAATACAGTGGGGATGTGTTTAAGTCACAATTAAGCATAGATATTTCTCAGTCTTTCAGGACTGCACCAGATTAATTACTAATCCACTTTCACCAACATTCAAACAATCATTATTAAATTATGAGAAATCAGTCTTAGTCAGTACCATTTCTTTCTTTTATTTATATATTGTTGCTGTTGCCTCTCTCTACTAGGATCTGGTCAGCCCCGTGTCCATCATTCTGCCATTCATTGGAAAGTTATCTTATCAGGTTGCTGAGTCGTCCTCACAATCAGAAATTGCAGTGGCTTCAGAAGAAGCTAAAGAAACACCATGCTGCCTAGTACCACTTGCTTTACCAAAGAAACGCCTGCCCCCTTGTTGCCGATTTTTATTGACTCTCTTCTTAAAGGCTGTACCATTACTGTAGTCCTGCAAGTCTCTATTTAATTTCTTGTTGCCGATTTTTATTGACTCTCTTCTTAAAGGCTGTACCATTACTGTAGTCCTGCAAGTCTCTATTTAATTTCTTCATTTTTCTCTCAATAATATCTTGAGGAAGATTGTAATGTCTCATTAATACTGCCTAAACGTTCAAAACTGGAGGTACTGATCGGGAAGGATAACACTGAACAAGTTGAAGAAATTTCGTCTCTTAGTTTCCGTTGCTTAACTATGTCCCATTCTATAAGGATATCAACCTACTTAGACGCACAACGATGTGCAGTTGCTATCCACCTCTTTTCAAACTGTTTCTCCATTATCTGTGAAATCAAAGGGCATGGATGGATTTTTAAAAGCCCTTAGCCCACGTGGGGTGATACCTCTGCAAGCTGGACAAGTTAAAATGTGCTAAATTCTCTTTATAAAGTAATCATTCCATTTTTTTCAACAGTACCTTGTAATTCAGAAGAAAACTGAGAATTATAACACTGTCCCACCGATATAAAAGGGTTAGGAGAGCTCTCTTATTCTGACCTCCTTCCAATTTCTCCCAGGATTTACACATTTCCACACTTCTAGAAGTGTTGATTCGGTGTGTCGATTCGGTGTGTCCCACGATCTGGTGCACTGTCAACTGACTGAGAAATGTATTGCTCCATAGTTCTGTGTAGCGTCACCATTATCCTCTAAAAATTCTAGGTAACTGGAAAGCAGGATTGCTGGCCATCAAAATTAATAATCTACAACCACCAATGTGAAAAATTACCATGAAGTCAGCCAGTCCAAACTTTTATTAAAACAAAAATGTGCCTCTAGCACCTTGGCCACTGGCCTTTCAAGAATTATCTCAACATTCTACAAAAAACACAAGTACTAACAACTGTAACCCATTAATACAATTCAATAGCATCCAATAAAATCACACATTTAATTACAATAGCAATTTCCAATTGCATTCAACATTCAGACCAGTAGGGGTCAACATACCATATTTTAGAATAAAAGCTGCTTCCTTATAAAGCACTTTATTTTTTAAAGCTATGCCATAAAATACTTAAAATAGTACCTCTTAAACAACTACCATCCCCACCATGATATAAATTAAAATGAACAGCTAAAGGGCTCTCCATTTTTTATTCTTAATATCTCTTAAGTGTTCCTGCAACCTTACCTTAAAGGCCCTTTTAGTCTCCTCTACATAAAACAAATTACAATCACATTTCAATATGTAAGTAATGCCCTCAGCACTGCAACAGAATACATAATTTGTCGTAAAAGTAGCCCTATTAATCTGAGTGAATGTCCTCACACTAACAACTTGAACAGAGGCCACACTATATCGACCCCATATTTTGAGGTTGTTTACTTCAGTTAAAGAGAAATGACTGTGAACAAATCATATCCTTAACATTGCAACCTCTTTTAAAGGACAAAAAAGATTTAGCAGGCAAAAGCTTAACAAAGTCTTTGTTCCTTAAAAGAAAATTCCAATAATACATAATATCCACCATCCCACCTTGTGAATAAATAATTATATTATACGTTGCCTTTATTTTAACTGTATGTTACCCACCTGTATGTTTTGTCATTTACTTTGCTTAATTGAATTGTTTGAAAAAAGCTTTGGGATTTTAGTGCAGTACTACAGTATTCAAAGAATGCATCTGTACTTATTTTTTTTCAAAATCCATTAGTGTCTGAAAATCTAGTTAGCCTTTAGTTTACTGGATCTTTAATGATTTGGAATTCAGTTTGTGCTTTTGCAGCATTTTGCATTCTGTTTAGTAGGCCTCCTGAGTTTGGTTGAAAGAATAGTAGTGCATTCCTATATATTTTTTGCCCCAGCCGCGTGTGTGGACTTCAGAACTAGTAAAGTATTCCTCACCCTGGTATCTTGAGTTCATTTTAGTTGAAATTTGAGCTGCAAAAAATATTCTCAAAGAGCTCTGCTTTGTTTTTTTTTATGTTAAACACTTGCATACAAGTGTGTTTTATTTTTAAAAGCTTATAGTAATTAGTGGAATTTTCATTTTTGTTATTGTATAAGATACCCAAGGCTTACTTGCATGTATAAATTATCTGTATCAACTTTTTTTTTTTAATTGTACTCCATATAACTCTAACCATATTATGTCAGTGTGGAGCCTTTCTCCCAGGCCTTCTGCTGAAACATGGGATATTATCCTGGTCAGACTTGCCCAGTAAACAAGTGTCTCATAAATTAAATAATTAATTAAACATTACAATCCGTCTTGGCAATCGGTCTTCTCTGTGGCAGTGCCAGCTATAAATATGTCCTTTTAAAAAATCGTTACCTTAATGTGCTTAATAGTTATATACTGGTGGTTGTTTTAGCAACTGATATATATTTACTGATTTTGAGATTTGCTTATAGTTATAGAAGTTGTGCCAATGGACCTGCAGGCATGTAGTCCTAAGATGGTGTTACTTCTCAAGCTTTCATTCTAGTCTGTTAGATTAATTATCAGTTTTGCTTACAGGTCAGAAGTACAAGTTTATCACTTCTGCTTATACAGCACATTTTTAATTGTTAGTGTAAATGTTTGTAATACCAATAGAGCATTTATGGACTTCAAATTCTGTTTGATATTTTGAGAATTTTTAACTCTTTTGCCTTTTAGGTTAAAAAAGAAATTGAAGAGAAAGGGGAATGGAAGATAACAATGAAGCATAACAAAGAAAGTGTGTATACAGTCCCATATCATGCCGTCAAAGAGGCAGAAAACCACTGCATTCTTTCTAGCCCTGTTCCAGTTACATGTCCTATTAGACTAATCCATGGGATGAAAGATGAAGATGTGCCGTGGCATGTGTCTTTACAGGTGGCTGACTGTGTCCTCAGCACAGATGTAGATGTCATCTTGCGAAAACATGGGCAGCATCGACTGACAGAGAAAGAAGACATCAAGTTGCTGACATACACTGTTGATGATTTGATTGATAAACTTACAACACTTGGATAACTGAAGATATGGAAGGAAGATGTACATTTCTTGTGTATGTTAAGCTTGCCCCACTGAAGCTACCAGTGTAAATTAAGGAGTCTGTGTGCCTAAGAAATAGGGATTTCCCTTTCTAATATTGCCATGCAATAATTTTTGCAAGTATTTTTTTCATTTTGTATTTTGCACAAATATAATGTGATGATCACACTGCTGCTTTTGGGGAGGAGATGGACCTCTGTATCAAAGAAACTTGTTTATAGTACATTTTTCTGGCTTGGTAAATGTTCATTTTTTTTTTTAAACAAGGAAAATGCTTCCTTGTTTGTGCCTATACTGTACCCCTTTTTTTGTAATCTTGTATTTTTTCTACCTCTGTAATAAATATGCCATTAAATATTTTAAAATTGTTAGTTTGTTTCTTGTTTATGTATGTATGCGTTTATTTTACATTTGAAAGTTGTTTAAGTTGAGTATAGAGCTAATTCCATTCTCCATGTGTACCCAAAAGACCTGGAAGAAATTGTAGAGAATGCATGCTTTTATTTTTGTGGAAAAAAAATTAACTTGTTTCAAATATTTTCTTTGGGAAAACTTTTTTTTTTCTTCATTTTGGGGCTGGGGAAAGCATTTAAAGTGATTTTATACTGTGATTTCTTTGGGGCAAAAGTTATTTTTGCTACTTTTCTGTTTTACTGACTATTGCTGCTAAGCTTCCCTGGGAATCGAGCACCATTTTCGTCCTGACCATAGAACAAACTACTGGTCCTTCTGTCACACCATCTTCCAGCCACAAAAAAATCTGAAAAGATTAAATAGCCTTTGCCACCACAGCAGGCTGGTAATTTGCCTCAGCCAAGTGGGTGACTCTGGATTGACGAAAGTTGGATGTTCTTCGTGCATACAGCTGCAGTCATCACACTTGGGTTATCTGCCGTCAGGCGGGTCCTCGGTCGGCCGAATTCCAAAGTCTAGGTCCGGCGTCGGTTGTCGTCGCTTCTTGCCTGGCGTCAGTGCGGCAGGGGTATAAAAGAGGCAGCCGGCGCCATTTTCTTCAGTCTTTCTTGCCGCGCGGTGTCCGAAGCAGAAGCAGTTCGCAAGTGCCGGTCGGCCAGCTCCTGAGATTTACGAAAGTATTTCAGCCGAAGTCTTCTTTAAAGCTAAGTACCCCGTTGGGGAAACTTTTCTTGCCTCAGACCGGTGTCAGACAAAGTTAATAATTGCATTTCTTGTGGGAAGCAAATACCGCATAAGGATTTTCATTCTTATTGTATACCTTGTTTAGGGCCAGAACACAACGTCTTGGCCTGCCGTTTTTGTGCTAGATTTAACAAGCGCACTATTAAGCGCCGGGCGGAGTTCGCCCTTCATTATTTTGGCAAAACATTTAATTATATTATGTCGTCGGATATGCCGACGCCAGTTTTAGGCAAAAAACGCAAGGATAAGGACAGACACCCGAGGTCTGCACCGAGTACTGAGACCACGCTAAGGCCGACTACCGGTTCTCCGGTTCTCAGCGAGGCGCCTATGCAGCCCCTGACTACCGATGATACCTTATTACCGGTGACTTCAGTACCTGAGGTCGCAGGTTCCTCAGTCCCCATTCCCACTGCAGATACCGACGCCACTCTTGGCGGAGAAACGGAAAGTTTAGCAAGGCCTGCCATTTCTGAAGGCGTTTTCAGGCCTACCACCTTATCTATTAAATCGTACACTAAATCTAAAGCTCCAAAGAAAATTAAAAAAACAGGGTCCTCAAGCCCCCACTCAAGGTCCCATGCCCAAAAAACAGATGCTTAAAATGGCTGAGGATTTGATTTCACTCATCAGGGGCTCTCAACCCCCCTCAGACAAAAGACCCAGGCTGGAGGAAGACTACCCTTCCTCAGATCAGGCATCTATTACCTCAGGCCTTTCTTTTTTTTTTTAAACAAGTTTATTGTTTTAACATATAAGAGAAATATCATAACAATTTTATACAAATAATTAAAAATAGGTATTATTATAATATTCAACAAAACAACTAAAGTATTTACAAAGACATCCACTACAATCAGATCAATTAATTAAACTAAAATACTGTGCTATTGAAATTAGAATTTTTTTAACAAATTTTGTAAATTATCCCATACAATAAAATGTGATGTTTTTGTAGTTGTTCTCATTCTAATTGTGCTTATTTCCATATGACACATTATATTCATAACATTTTTAAATTCATTGAACGAAGGAGGTGTATCTGAAATCCAATTTCTAGTTATTATTTTCCTAGCCACTGCTAGGATAGACCATAACAAGGGAAGCTTAATCTTTTTAACACATTGAGGTACAGGTGTGTTGAATAATATAAGAGACTTAGAAATAATGAAATTATCTGTAAAAAGAGCCTGCAAAAATTCATTAATTGACTTCCAGTATTCTTTCAACTTCATACAGTCATAAAACATATGAGCCCAGTCAGCATTAATTTCTACATTACATCTCTTACATAGATTATCTTTATTAATTTTATTCATCATCAAAGGTGTATAAAAAGATCTATGTAAAAATTTCCATGTATAAAGTCTCCAGACAATGGAAGATGTATTCTATAAGCAGATTCCAATATATTTTGTTTATCTTGTTGAGTTGGTGGGTCCCCATGAATAGAGGTGAAATAATTCCAGTATGAATCTACATTGTAAAAAGTTTCTTGTCTGATAATTTTATGTATATATGAAAGTTTACCTTTATCAGAAACTTTATGCTGTAAATTTATTATCAAGTAATCAATCAGTTTTGGAATAGATTCTTTAACTGTTATAGACATTAGATCTATTCTATCAATGAGATGTTGTCTAAAGATCTGAACCTCTAACCAGCAAGTTTCTCTTAGATCAAATTCTTGTTTTAAGAAATCTAGATTTTTAACTTTATTATCAGATATCAGCTGATACCAGTACTTTAGATTATTATCTATAGCTAAATGAGCTCCTTCAGAAGTAGATGACATAAGCATACCCTGAGTATAAATTATAGGGAATACAATAAAATTCCATTCCCTATACTTAGGGTGCATGAATATAAAGTTACGATAACTAATAATAATATTTAATGGGTAACAGACCATATGTTTAGGTGTAATAGGTGAAGTACAAAATTCCTTTAGCAACCACAACATGGAGTTATTTATAATCATATTTTTATGTGTTAAGGAGATTTTCATGAAGTGCATACTAATTAGCTCCCAATAATCTTTCCATTTTGACATATGACCGATCTGTTAATAAAGTAATAACTTTTATAATAGAAGAGATAATATATAAATTAAAGTCTGGAAAAGAAATACCCCCTTGAGACCAGCTATTAGTATGTTTCTTTAATGCAATCCTAGGTCTATTAGGTGCCCATAAGAAATTTAACATTAGTGTATTCAGTTTCTTGATAGTTATTTTTGTAGGTGAAAGTATTATTGATTTTATTAAGTATAAAATCTTGGGGAATATTATCATTTTAATAATTGTAAGTCTCTCCTCCATAGTAAAAAACATATTATTCCAGGTATCAAAAAGATTTTGTATATTAAGAAAACAGGTATTATAGTTATTATATATAATAGATTTAATATCTTTAGATAGTATTATACCTAAATAAGTTATCTGACCTGAGTTGGGTACATATTTAGTAAAATCACTAATGAGAGTATTTTTTCGTGTATATATAGGTAGTATTTTAGTTTTTCTTCATTGAATATTAAACCAGAAATACTTTTAAAATTCATCATTTTATCAAATAAAGACTGCATAGAAGAATTAGATCCTGCTGATGTAATTAGAACATCATCTGCAAAAAGTTGAATTTTTGATGTTGTATTTTCTTCTATTTCAAAACCCTCTGTCAGTACTGTTTCTAATCAAATTAGCCCAAGGCTCCATTACTAAAGTGAATAATAGTGGAGAAAGTGGACATCCTTGCTTTGTACCTTTAAGAATGGGTATTTTTGTGAAACATATGTTCCTACCTTAATATAAGCCAGCGTTCCTTTGTATAAATGCTCAATTAAATTTACAAATGCATCAGAGAAATTTGTGCACTTCAGTAAGGTAAACAGATAGTCCCAACTTACTGAATCAAATGCTGAACCTATATCAAGACTAATAAGTGTTAAATCTTTCTTTTTCCTATTTGCAAAATCAATTAATGTTAAAGTTCTTCTTATATTATCAAAAGTATTTCTATTTACAATGAAGCCCGTCTGATCTATGTCTATAATGCCGGGGATAATTGTCTTCAATCTATCAGCAAAAATACTCATAAACATTTTATAATCAACATTAAGTAATGAGATGGGTCGATATGAAGAACATTTAGTTGGATCTTTATTAGGTTTTAAAATTGGTGAAATAAATGTATATTGCCAAGATGGGGGGGGTTATTAACTCAGTTTGGGCCAGAATAAAAACCTTATGTATTAATGAATATGTAGTTTTAGAAAGGATTTTATATATCTCTGGTATAATACCATCATTACCGGTGCTTTGTTTGATTTAAGCTTATTTATTTGTGTAATAACTTCTGTATATGAAATACTCTTGTCCAATAGTTTAATCTGTTGTTTATTAAGCTTTTTATTCATGTTTGTGGTTATAAACTCCTTTATTTTATCTTTAGGTTCCATGTTAATGTTGTTATGGTTAATCTTGTGAAAGTGATTTCTAAATTCATCCAGTATTTCTGGTATACTAGAAACATTCTTCTTTTTCCTTAGAGAAAAGATTTCTTTGATATGGTTTTGTTTATTCAATCTTTTTGTTTTATTTTTAAGTCTGAGTAAGTATTTGGGGCTTATTGAATAAGACAAAAACTTGTATTTCTCTAAAGTTATTTTAACTTTATGAGTTAAAATTTCTTTGTATTTCTCATTTAGTTTGTTTATTTCTTCAATAACTTTCTTGTCCATAATATTTTCTTTATTATGTTTATAAGAGTCTAGTTTACTTTGAATATCTAACAATTCCTTATCCCAAGATTTCCTTTTGTTATTATACCATCTGATACTTTGTCCATATAGATATGATTTTAAGGCATCCCAAACATAGACAATGGAGACTTCAGGAGTATTATTTATGTCTAGAAAATGTTGTACTTCTGAAAGTATATATTCTTTATAGTCTTTTAGCTGAGTTAAGTATGCTGGTATCCTTTTGATCTGAACATTATGAGTATTTTTATCATGAATTCAAAACAATTGAGTTATGATCAGATATAGGACATGAAATGATTTTGGAATTAATTAAATCTGTTACCATCTGGTTAGAAATAAAGACCCTATCTATTTTTGAATAAGTTTTGTATCTGTTAGAAAAAAGGTGTATGGTAATGATTTTGACTCTATCTGATTATTAATATCATTCAAATGATAAGAATTAGCAAAATCATTTAAATGTTTTGCATTAGATGTAATTCTTCTTTTCTTTATAGTGGTAGTATCACTTTCATGTAGTATACAATTAAAATCACCAGCTAAAATAATATCCCCTATAGAGAATGATATGATCTTATCAATATGATGTTTCACTGTATTAATACCAATTCCAGGTATCCAGTATACATTAATTAAAGTGTAAGTCTTCCCATTAATTTGTATTGTAACCATACAAAACATTCCTTTGTCATCCTGATGAGACTTAATGGTTTTAGGAATGGGCATACTTTTATTCCATAAAATAGCCACTCCTCTTTTTTTCTGAGTGTGCTCTGAACTAACCAATACTGCATACTTATTAGTGGCTAGTTTATCAATATCTTTTTTCAAGAGATGGGTTTCTTGCAGGAAGACTAGATTGGCCTTGTGCAGATTAATGTATCTTATTAGGCTTGCCCTTTTACACGGATTATTCAATCCATTAATGTTTAAAGAAATTCCTTTTAAAGATGTCATTTGGCATTTTTAAAACTCAAGAATCTTATGATCGAAATAACAAATAACAAGATAAATAATGTTACATCTCCTCTTTTAGGTGTACCTTTAAATATAGCTGTATTTATTAAGTCTCTTATGGGATTTTGTATAGGATTCAATTTTGTTTGTAGTGACAATGAGTGTACAAAATATATTGTGGATGTCAAAACTATATACATATAACAATGAACAAGTGAAAATAATGTAAGGATTAAACTTGCAGTACCTCAGCTACCACCTTATCAATTTAATACTAGTTATATTTAACTGAGGTTAACAGTTTTCAATTCAATTATCTATCAAGACAAAACTACACATTTGGTAAAACAGCATCATATAAACTAAAATAAACTTTTTTTTTTTTTTTTTAAAAACTGTTCATACTATTATATAGATCTATGTAATATATAACACTTGAATTCTAATAGCATTCAAATGATCTTAATGTTAGAAATCAAGAGGAGAGAAAATTATGTTCTAACATTCATTTAAATCAAAAACTTTGGCTAATATGATTCCGACATTACATGCATTAAGATGCATCTATTTTCTGTCATGTGAATTCTATCAACAGCTTCCAAAAAATCTTGAATTGTTTGTATATGAGCATTTACTTAAACTCATTATTGTCAATAGAGTAAAATATTGTATTCATAAAATTATTATAAATCATATTGCATAGTTATGCAGATTCTCAGAAACACGCGTTATTACCTAAAAAAAAAAAAAAAGCCATCACACACATAAACACAGACACACACACATACATATACACACACACACACACACACACACACACACACACACACACACACACACACACACACACACACACACATATATATATCTGATCTCACTGAGTTGTGTGTTAGTAGAGCACTATCCTACTTGCTGTCCCTAGAATAAATCTGTCTGCTTTATACAAAATAATGCACAGCAAACACATATTAGTAACCAGATTTTACAATCATGCTAACCTACTGCTTTAAAATATATCACATGACATTTCTTCCAGAATAGAGTTATAAGATTATTTATGCTTGCCGATCAGATGAATTAAATGAGTTATAGTAAAGTATATGTTTGGGACACAAGTTTTTAACACAGATTATTATGCTACTGTTAAGTAGATTTTCAAAAACATTTAAATAAATGTTTCATTTTCTGTGCCTTCTAAAATAAGATATTTACTTGCTACAAGAAACTACATCATCCAAACTCATCATAACTGACATATTTTATGAATAGAGTATTTTCCTGAATCTGTGGTGTGTCAGTGTGATAACCTTGTCAATGTTTATACTAACTGCTTTCAGTTTCTCTGTGAAAATTCTGTGAGTGAAGCTTCTGAGGAAACTCATGAACACTATGCATGAGACAGCCCACATCCCAGATTGTCTCCCTTAACATTTTGGCGGGAAACTTATTAAAACTTGTGGCAAACATTCATTTTGTCAATAGAGTAAAATATTGTATTCATAGAAATTATTATAAATCATATTGGATAGTTATGCAGATTCTCAGAAAAAAAAGCCATCACACTCACACACACACACACACACACATACACACACACACACACACACACACACACACACACACACACATATATATATATATATATATATATATATATATATATATATATCTGATCTCACTGAGTTGTGTGTTAGTAGAGCACTATCCTACTTGCTGTCCCTAGAATAAATCTGTCTGCTTTATACAAAATAATGCACAGCAAACACATATTGGTAACCAGATTTTACAATCATGCTAACCTACTGCTTTAAAATATATCACATGACATTTCTTCCAGAATAGAGTTATAAGATTATTTATGTTTGTCAATCAGATGAATTAAATGAGTTATAGTAAAGTATATGTTTGGAACACAAATTTTTAACACAGATTATTATGCTGCTGTTAAGTAGATTTTCAAAAACATTTAAATAAATGTTTCATTTTTTATGCCTTCTAAAATACGACATTTACTTACTACAAGAAACTACATCATTTAAACTCATTATAACTGACATTTTATGAACAGAGTATTTTTCCTGAATCTGTGGTGTGTCAGTGTGATAACCTTGTCAATGTTTATACTAACTGCTTTCAGTTTCTCTGTGAGAATTCTGTGATTTGAAGATTCTGAGGTAACTCAAGGACATTGTGCATAAGACAGCCCACATCCCAGATTGTCTCTTAACATTTTGGCGGGAAACTTATTAAAAACTAGTGACAAACATTCATTTAGCAGTGTAAATGCATCTAAACATGACAGAACCTCCACAATGTATTCCACAGATCATCACAGCCTCTATGCAAGTGAAATTAAACTCAAAATTACCAACAAGCAATAAAACTCAGCATTCTTCTCCCAACTCAATTTTCATACAAATCCTATTATTCACTGTGCCCACACAGTCTAAAGCATTTCTATATATTAATAAAGAAAAGAAAAAGAGAGTAGAAAATAAAAGGGAGTGAGGCAGAAATAAAAAAATGTAAGAGAAAGCTGTAAGAAGTATATACAATGGAATGTTACTTACTGTTTATAATAGTTAAAAATAAAACCTATTATTTACTCTTATTTAGTTCTGATTATTATTAGTTAAAACATGACAGATTATTTACAAACAAGCAAAGCAGTATAATCAAGAAAGTATATTTAGAAATAGCATTTGAAGAACTTATAAACTTTTACAAGAAATAAATATGTTATTATTCTATTAATGATATTTTCATTACTGTTCTCTCCCTGCCCTCCCCCACCCTTTACCCACTACATAATCTAAATAGAATGTCATTGTTTAAACAAAGAAAATAATAAAAGAAGAAGGGGAAAAAAAAGGTAAAGATAAAAAAATGTATCAAATTACTAACCTTACTTTTTTCAGAAAGAAAAACAAATCGAGTCACAGCCTGCCATTAAATCCTCAGGCATTTTGACTGGTTATGAAACAAAACATTTCTTTGCACAAAGAGAATAACTTTGATTAAATCTTTTCCAAAATATTTGTGGCTTTCTGGAAATGCAGGAACTATATTCAAAAAGATTAATAATGAACTAAAATGATGAGAGAGAAAAAAAACATATAACAAATCATTTGTTTTTAGTCTCTTCTTCTTCTCTGAAGTCTTCCAGGAAGCTTCAGTTGTCAATCTCTTTAATGAAGAACTAGCCCATTCCATTTCTTCTATTTTATCCAAAATCCTTTTTTCTTTGACAAACAGTAAAGCAGAGTCTAAATCATCGAAGACCTTAGGACCATCAGGAAGGAAGATTTTAAGCTTGGCAGGAAACAGAAGGTATGTTTTAAACTGTGCTTTTTAAGCTCCCTTATTAGTGGCAGAAAAACTTTTCTTTTAGCAATTACCATGGAAGAATAGTCATTGTCAAAGCACAGTTGTCTCATTAAACTTAACAGGCGCTTTAGCCCAAGCAGATTTAAGAACCATCTCTTTATCAAAGATGATAGAAATCTAACTATAACTGATCTAGGATAGTTTTGTTAGAGTTAGTATTAGCTATAGATCTATGTGCTCTTCGATACCAAAAGAGAATGCTTCTGGTAAATCTAAAGTTTTAGGGAGCCATGTTGTTAAAAAGAAGTAATATTGTTACCTTCAATATTTTCTGGCAGTCCAAAAATCCTAATGTTATTAAGCCTAGATCTATTTTCCAGGTCATCCAGCTTTGTTTGTAAATGTGTATTTTGTTTCAGCAGAAACTCAATGTTGATTTCCTGTTCTTGTATTTTATTTTCCATGTCATTCACAGCTTCTTCTATGCCTGTCATCTGGATCTTCTGTTGTTGCAGGTCCATATGTAACAAGTCTATTTGTTTTGTAGTTTTTCTATGAAAGTGTCTATTTTAGTATCCATTTTATCCATCTTAGCAGTAAGTTGCTGGACTATAATTATCAGAGACTGAAGTTCTTTCTTGATGCTGGAGTCTTGAGAATTTGTCTTACTGGAACTCATTTCAGACTGATAAACTGACAGGAAAATTTCCAAAGTAATTTCTGACAGGAATATTATTAAGATTTCCTTTCTTTTTTAGATATAGTTCAAGAACTATATAAAACAAACATATTTAGAAAGAAAATTACTTCAAGAATTAATTTTTTAAGTAATTAATTCCTGTCAATATAATGAAATTGGTGGAGCTGAAGAAATCTGCTGCTATCCTGTGTTCATCCTTGGCCACGCCCCCCACCTCAGGCCTTTCTGAGGACCTGGATTACGCCTATTCCCCTTTTGAAGAGACTGATGCTGAGGAGTCTATTCCCTCGGTCTCCCCCCCCTGAGGACTACTCTTTTGGGGAAACCCTACATACATTGAGAGAGCACTTCCACTGGGAAGGCCAAGATTACTCAGATTCCAACAAAAGGCTCAGGGAATTTCTGCTGCTTCCCCAGCATAGGCCCCTGGCTATTCCTCCTGTCTTAGATATTTTGGATGATGTGTACACAGAAGCCAGTCTTAATCCAGACTCTTTACCTCCTGCCCCTGTTAAACCTGACCGATATTACCGGGTTCCTGATGCTCACCAGTTCCTTTATAAAAGCCCTTCTGCTGACCCAGAAACTATTTCTCAGGGTCCCAAGGGGATTAAGGCCTCTACTGCTAAAAACCCTTTACCATCAGAGAGAGATTCCAGAGCATTGGAAAGGCAGGAGAAAAAGGTGTATACATCAGCCACTTTAACCATGAGGGCATTAAACTGTCAATTTCATATGTTAAAGTACCAGCAGTTCTTGCTATCTCAGCTGAAAAGCAAAATGACAGAAACAGAACAACCTGATTTGAAAGAGTTGCAGGATTTGTTGCATGGAGCAGAACAAGTGGGGAAGCATACCTTACAGTGTGGTTTTGATGCTTTAGAGGTCTCATGCAGAGCTGCTGTCACGGGGTCTGTCATACGTAGACATGCTTGGCTCAAAGAACAAACCTTACCAGATCATGTCAAAGCAAAATTATTAGATGCACCACTACAAAAAGATGTACTGTTCTGTGTTAAAGCTGAGGAGGTACTAAAGAAAATGGAGGAAAAAGCTAAATCTGTGCAAACAGTTAAAGATTTCTTGCAGGTGCAGCCTCCACGCTTCAGCAGAAAACTGGCCTTCAAAAAATTGGTCCTTTCCAACCACGGACAGACCCCAAAGGGGTAGATACAGATGCCCAAGGGGTAGAGGACAACCTCAAGGAACTTAGAGCCAGACAATGGCAATCACCAGCCCCAAGAGGTGGAGAAGACAGAACACAGTCATTTAGAAAGCAGACACAATGACTTTCCCCTTTGCCTGCCAAACAAAGCTATAATGGCAGCACCTTTGGGCGGAAAATTGGCCTTATTTTCAAAAAACTGGCACATTGTTACAAAGGACAAATGGATTCTGGATATTATAGACAGAGGCTGCAGATTCCACTTTCTCACCCTTCCAAAGATGAGGGGCATGCCATGGGCAGAGGCACAAAAACAAATTTCTGCTCTCATGGATATGAAAGCAATTCAAGAGGTACCTGCAAAAGAACAAGGTCAAGGATTTTATTCAAGACTATTCCTGGTAAACATATATCTTGAGGTACCAAAATTCAAGATGCTCACATTACAGCAGCTTCTTCCCATGCTGGGCAAGGAGTCTTGGCTGGTAACGTTGGACCTTAAGGAGGCATACCTGCATGTCCCTATCAGACAAGATTGCAGAAGATACCTCAGATTTCTTGCAGGTTCAACCCATTATCAATTCTGTGCATTGCCCTTTGGCTTATCTACTGTGCCCAGAGTGTTTACAAAATGCCTGGCATCAGTAATTGTTTTCTGCAGACGAGGAATACAAATCTACCCAAATCTGGACGACTGCCTGATCCAAGCGGACAGCAAGGACATTCTGTTGCAACATCTGGCGTTTGTAATAAAACTGTTAAATTGCCTGGGGTACACAGTAAACAAAAAGAAATCAAAGCTAATACCCTCTCAACAGATAATTTTCCTGGGTGCCAGCTTAAATACAACGGCCCAGATGGCTTACCTCACGCCAGACAAACAAGGGCAACTGTCTCAATACTTCAACAAAATGGCAACTTTAACCAGGCTAACTGCAAGGAAAATCCTGCAGACTCTGGGGTTCATGGCATCTTGCATTCTACTAATACCATTTGCAAAGCTGCATATGAGGAAACTACAATGGTACCTAAAAAATGTATGGTTTCAACACAAACACAGCTTGGAAACAATTTTACCACTCATTCCATGCCTTCAAAAGGACTTTTTGTGGTGGGCTCAAGCATGCCAAAGAAACACGGGTCTCCCTTTCTGTATACCACAAGCAAGGCAAGTCATTACGACAGACGCCTCAGACTATGCATGGGGAGCACACATGGC
This sequence comes from Protopterus annectens, assembly GCF_019279795.1. NCBI lineage: Eukaryota > Metazoa > Chordata > Ceratodontiformes > Protopteridae > Protopterus > Protopterus annectens. The sequence goes on along the minus strand of NC_056735.1, from coordinate 664,035,793 downwards.
AGACCAGTGCATCCAGGGAAAATGGTCCCAAAAACAGATGCACCTACACATCAACCAAAAGGAGATGCTAGCTGGGCAAAATGCTCTTATGAATTTCAAGGACCTACTGCAACCAGGCCAGCTATTGATAAGGACAGACAACACCACAGTCATGTGGTACATAAACGGGGAGGGATGCATTCATACCCCCTATGCAGGCAAGCTATGACCCTGTGGAACACAGCATTGGAATGGCAAGTTCAACTACAGGCACAATTCCTGCCAGGGAAGGAAAACACTCTGGCAGACAACTTAAGCAGAAATATGACAGACCCTCACGAATGGAAGTTGCATCCTCAAGTCTTCTCAAAGATAACAAGCATGGGGACAGCCATATTTGCCTCCTACAGCAATTACCAGTTGAAACAATTCTGCTCAAGGACCTATCATCCACAGGCCTGGAAAGTGAATGCACTATCTTTCAGTTGGACAGCATTGACGGTCTACGCCTTCCCGCCTCTACCTCTACTGAACAAAGTCCTATTAAAAACCAGAGCAGAGAGGCCAAAAATGATTCTCATTGCTCCAGACTGGCCACGACAGCACTGGTATCCTCTCCTAAAGAACCTGTCACACTCACCACCATGGATCCTACCTCAAGTCCCTCTTCTGTTGTCACAGCACAACTACAAGATCCTTCACAGTCAGCTCAGAACTCTAAATTTAGCTGCAGGGAAAATACCTTAATTTGCCAGCAGGCTCTCCTCTCCAAGGAGGTACAGGATGTCATCTTGGAGGCCGAGAGACCCTCTACTAGAAAAACCTACTCCGCCAAATGGAAACGATTTTGCTCCTGGAATCAAGCAAAGGGCCAGAATCCTTAGGTAATAAATATACCACAGATTTTACAGTACCTAGCTGAGATGTTAAACAGTGGCCTTTCCTTCTCTTCCATCAAGATCCACGCTTCAGCAATTTCAGCACAATACAATACGGATCCTCCTTTATTCTCACATCCTCTATTAAGGCAGTTCCTCAGAGGGGCAAAAAATATAAAACCCCCACGGAAACCACCACCTCCAGCTTGGGACCTCAACTTCGTATTGGAGAAGCTGACACTGCCTCCTTTTGAGCCGGCCTCTTCAGCAGAGTTACAATACTTGTTGAAAACAGCTTTGCTTCTGGCTATTACCTCAGCACGCAGGGTTTCGGAACTACAGGCCCTCATGGCTGTGCAACCATTCATCATTTTCCATCAGGACAGGGTTTCCTTACGAACCAACCCTACCTTCATGCCAAAGGTAGTATCCATTGTGGCTTTGAATCAGACTATTCATTTACCTACCTTGTATCCAAATCCCCAGAACAAAGGGGGAGAGGCTACTCCACTCCTTGGACATTCACAGGCAACTTCATTATTACTTGGACAGAACAAAGTAATTCAGGAAATTTGAGCAGCTCTTTGTGTCCTACGCTACAGGTGTTCAAGGAAAGGCTATTTCCAAACAGACTATTTCAAAATGGATAGCCCACTGCATACGCTTTTGTTATTCATTTTATGGAAAATCAGTGCCTGTATACATCAGATCCCACTCTACCAGGGCTACAGCTACCTCAGCAGCCTTCCTCAGGGGAGTCCCTACCAAGGACATTCTGGAAGCAGCTACTTGGAGTTCAGTGCACACTTTCACCAAACACTACCACCTTCCACTATACTCAAAATCTAGAGCGGGCTTTGCCACAGCAGTCCTGCAGGGCATTCTAGCCCCTCCTAACTCCGCTTAGTACCAGCCACCCTTACTTAGCTTTGGGATTCTACCCAAGTGTGATGACTACAGCTGTATGCACGAAGAACATAGTACAGTTTTGTACCTACCATAAATGTTCGAGTGCGCATACAGCTGCAGTCCAGGTTACCCTCCCTCCATCCCCTCTTAGGACAGAGCTTATGACAAACAACTTTAACATACAACCTATTTGGGGTATTCCTATATGGTGTATTTGCTTGCAACTACTGTTTTGATTTATCTGCTTATGTATGTTTGCATAACATCCTGTATTGCCTTCCTTTCTGGAGGCACCTGACATCTGGGGCAAGAAAAACTGAAGAAAATGGTGAAGAAAATGGTGTCGGCTGCCTCTTTTATACCCCTGCTGCACTGATGTCAGGAAAGAAGCGACGACAACCGACGCCGGACCTAGACTTTCGGAATTCAGCCGACCGAGGACCCGCCTGTCGGCAGATGACCCAAGTGTGATGACTGCAGCTGTATGCGCACTCGAACATCTACATTTATGGTAGGTACAAAACTGTACTTTCTTCAGACCCACATATATTTTTCGTCAGATTCCTTTAGTCTAGTCCAAACATCCACCATGGATCAGTGTTTAGCCTCATCCTCTGTGGCTGCTGGAATCTCCTCAGTGGGCAAGGGATAGCTGCTTTTGTCAGTCATGGGAGAAGTGGCAGGGAGTGTGCCCCTGCTTAGACAGAATGTTGTGCCCATCCCTGGGGAAGCTGTTGCTGGTAATAGTGGGTCTGTTTTTCCACGATTTCCTGTAAGAAAGCGACAGAAAGGTAAACATTTATTTGCTGCTTTGTCAATAACTCTCGACAGGGGTCATTTTTTGGGATTGGCTCAGGGTCTTTTTTAGGCTGTTGACCTGGCTTGTAAGGTCGTCTCTGGTAAAAGAAAAATGGATTCTTTCCTTGAAGTTTAGGAGCCAGAATTTGTAGGGAATTATGAAGGGACATACACAGATGTTCTTCGTTTTTCACTGTTGCAGTCATCACATTTGGGTTATCTCTGCCAGGGTAGCCCCAGATACCAGAGACTTAGTATTTCTAAGTAGGTTGCTGTTACTTGAGGACTGATGTCAGGTTATCAGTAGTATAAAGTAAGGCAGCCCACACCATTACATTAGTCTTTCTTGCTGTGGAGCCTGAAGTAGAAGCAGTTCACACAAGTGTCGGTTGGCCGCTATCTGAGTTTTCTTCTACCGAATTGAAGTTGGTCTTCTAAAGCTAAGTACCCCATTGGGGATCCTTTTTTCTTGCACTAACCGATGTCAGAAAAAGTTAATAATTGTCTCGCCTGTGGAAAGCAAATACCACACCGAGACTTCCACTCTTACTGCGTCACTTGTTTAGGCCCAGACCACGACGTCCCCCGTTGTCGCTTCTGTGCTTTGTTCAACGCCAGAACTATCCATCATTGGGCCCTTATTGTAGCCATATATTTTCGCTTACAGTCTTCGAATTCCGATATGGCTTCGGTAAGCTATCCGACCGCAGATGATCTGAAAAAAAAACGTAAAGATGAAGACAGAGACAAGACCGCACAGGTCCAAACCTACTGACGATGCTTCTGTGTTCAGCTAGTCATCAGTTCTATGGTACTCAGTGAGGCGCTTTCCCAGCCCCTGATGCCTGCTTCTGTTGATTCGCAGGCCGCCACCGAGACCCTTTTGGAGTATGCCGCAAATCTTTTCTTCGACTAAGGATCCTGCAGTTGTCTCTACCTTGGATGGGTCCAGAGCTGCTGAGCAAGCACCAGCTTCCGAGGAAGTTGTTTGCACTACCGAATCTCGACACAAACTGATGTCTTATTTTGTGACTACCATTCTTTTAAAAACGACTGAGTTTCTTAGGCCCAGGGTACGAAACCACACCCAAGAAACTGACAACCCACTCTCAGGCGTCTGCTACCTTGCCTCAGTCTCAAATGCTTAAAATGGCAGAAAACCTTATTGCTGAACAGGGGAAGCCAGGCTACCCCCTCCAAAAGGAAAATAGATCTGTCCCCTGTAGTTTTGTCTGAACAAGAGTCAGATGAATCTGATGCATTTGAATATGAAGCCTTGCAACCCCTCTCCACTTATGAGGATTCTGATGCAGAGGATTCCATTCCTTCAGCCTCTCCCCCAGAGGATTTCTCCTTTGGGGAAACCCTGCATACTTTAAGGGAGCATTTCCAGTGGGAGAGTCAGGACTACGGTCAGTCTAAAAAGAGACTCTGGGAATTCCTAGATCTTCCACAGCACAGACCCTTGGCCATCCCCCCAGTCCTGGATGTTGTGGAGGATGTTTTCCTCGAATCCAGTTTGACTCCTGATGCCCTTCCTCCAACTCCCAGAAAACCAGACTGGTACTACAGAGTCCCTGACTCGCACAAATATCTTTTTAAAAATCCTACAGCTGACCCTGAGGTCATTTCTCAAGGGCCAAAAGGGATTAAAGCAGCCTCTGCTAAGAATCCCACCCCCTCAGACAGGGACTTCTTGAGCATTGGACAGATGGGGCAAAAAAAGTATACAGTTCAGCTACTCTTGCTATCAGGGCACTAAATTGTCAGTTCTATATGCTGAAATTTCAGCAACATACCTTGGAATTCCTTAAAACATGTCTTCCTTTCCTGCTTGGGCAGAATCTAAAGATTTACAAGAGTTAATGCATTCTGCAAGTCAGGTAACTAAACACACCTTGCACTGTGGTTATGACGCCCTAGAAGATTCTTGCAGGGCAGTAGTCCCTGGATTTGTCATTAGAAGACATGCATGTCAAATCTAAATTGTTGGATGCCCCCTTGCACAAAGATAACTTATTTGGCACTAAGGCAGAAGAGGTCTTAAAGATGGAAGAAAAAGCAAAGTCTATGCAAATAGTTAAGAATTTCTTGCAGGTCCAGCCCCCTAGCTTCAGCAAGCATTCTCTCTCCAAACACTGGTCCTTTCCCTGCTCCTAGTAAATCGGCCCAGCCTAAGCCCCGTGGAAACAGATCCCCGCCAGACAGCAACCACAGGGAATGCAGAGATCTAATCAGTGGACTATCTCCGGTTCAAAACCAGGGAGTTCTAAGCCACCCCCTTATGGTAAGAACTCACAATGACTCACCTCTTCCACCCCCTCCCTCTGCCCACTTTCACTTACCCCTAGGAGGAAAACTCTCCTTTCACTCCAGTACCTGAGCCACCATTACCAAGGACCACTGGGTTCTGAACATTGTGTCTGAGGAATACAAATTTTTCTTCCACAATATTCCAACCCCAAAATGGTTCCCAGATCTACCTCCAAATCAGTGGGCAGAGGCTCAAAAGCAAATACTTTCCCTGCTCTGTATGAGAGCAGTAGAGGATGTAACTGCAGAACAGATAGGCCAAGGTTTCTACTCCAGACTGTTTCTGGAACCCAGAAAAGAGGGCACCTGGTGCCCCATCCTCGATCTATCCAATCTAAACACCTTCCTGGTGATCCCAAAATTCAAAATGCTCACCTTCTAGCAGCTGCTACCCATGCTCTCCAAGGATGCTTGGCTAGCCACTCTAGATCTAAAAGAGGCCTACCTCCACATTCCTATTGGGGAATCATGCAGGAAATATCTCCACTTCAGGGCAGGATCTCAACACTTTCAGTTCTCTGCGCTTCCTTTTGGCTTATCTACTGCTCCCAGAGTTTTCACAAAATGTCTGGCTACAGCCATTGCCTTTTGCAGATAAAGAAATATTCAGATTTACCCATACTTAGACTACCGCCTTATTCAGGCAGACAGCCAGGAAAAGCTGCTCGAGCACCTGGCCTTTATAAAGACACTCCTAACCTCTCTAGGGTACACAATCAACGAAAAATCCAAACAGGTGCCCACCCAAAGGATAATCTTCCTTGGGAGCAGATGGCATGCCTTACACCAGAGAAACAAATTTTCCTGACAACCTACTTCTCTCAACTAGCCACCAGGCCCCAGCTAACTGCAAGGAAGATCCTGCAAGCTCTGGGGTTCATGGCATCTTGCAATACTACTCATTCCATATACCAGACTGCATATGAGGAAACTTCAGTGGTACCTAAAGAGCCTTTGGTGTCAACACTCTCAAGGCCTGGAAACTCTTAAGACCTGGAAACTCTTCTACCTATATTTCCTTGCCTCAGAAAAGATTTTCTTTGGTGGGCAACAGCATGCTCCCTTCACAAGGGACTGCCTTTCTCTTCACCCCCCGCCGCCCAGACCCTCACCACAGATGCATCAGACTATGCTTGGGGTGCACACCTGGATGGCAGGTGCATACAGGGCCAGTGGAGCCCACAGCAAATCCCTCTGCACATCAATCAAAAAGAGATGATGACTGTGCAGCACGCCTTGATAGCTTTCAAGCCCCTTCTCTCTCCAGGGGCTCTCCTGATCAAAACAGACACCACCACTGTGATGTGGTACATCAACGAGCAGGGAGGGACTCGCTCCTGCCCTCTATGCAGGCTGGCCATGACCCTTTGGCACACAGCCTCTGCCATGCAACTACACCTGTTAGCACAATTCCTACCAGGCTCTCTCAATTCTCTGGGAGATCAATTAAGCAGAAATCTTCTGGACCCCCACGAGTGGCAACTCAGCACAAATACCTTCACCCTAATAACTCAGAAATGGGGAACCCCGAAGTTCAACCTCTCTGCCTCCCACACCAACCATCAGCTCAGCAAATTCTGCACCAGGGAGCATCGCTTGGAAAGTGGATGCCCTGTCCTTCCCCTGGGTCAATCTATCGGTCTATGCCTTTCCTCCCCTATGTCTCATCCCCAGGGTACTGCTCAAAATAATGGAGGAAAAAACAAGGACCATTCTTATAGCTCCAGACTGGCCCCAGCAACACTGGTACCCCTTGCTGAGCGGGCCTGTCCCTGGTACCTTCATGGCATCTTCCTCATATTCCAAACCTCCTGACCCAGAGGGAAGGGGAATTCATGCATTCCCAATTGCAGACACTCAGTTTGACAGCTTGGCTTATTCCCTAACCCCAAACCAAACTGCCAACCTCAGTAAACAGGTTCTGGATGTTATCCATGAGGCCAGACGCCCTAGCACCAGAAAGTCTTATGCTGATAAATGGAAAAGGTTCTGCACCTGGATCCAGGCTAAGAGAGCCAATACGGCACAGCCCTCCCTCCCTCTCATCCTAGAATACTTAGCTGACCTACTACACAGTGGCCTCTTTCTCCTCTATAAAAAAATTCATGCATCTGCTCTTTCTGTCCATTTTCACACTGAGCAGCCCCTTTTCTCACACCCTGTGGTCAAACAGTTCCTAAGAGGGGCTAGCAACTTGAGGCCACCCAGAAGGGCACCAACACTAGCTTGGGAGCTTAACTTTGTATTGGAAAAGCTCACTCTGCACCCTTTAGAACAATCTTCTGTCTGCAGAGCTAAAATTTCTCTCCTGGAAGACAGCATTCCTTCTGGCCATCACTTCAGCCAGAAGAGTCTCTGAGCTGCATGCACTAGTGGCTGAGGAACCCTTCTTCATCTTCCATGCAGACAGGGTACTCCTCAGAACTAATCCATCCTTCCATCCTTCGTGCCCAAGGTGGTCTCCAGTGTGTGGCTCTCAACCAGTCCATTCATTTGCCCACCTTTTTTTCTAATCCCCAGAACAAGGGGGAAATGATTTTTCACTCTCTAGATGTGCACAGACAGCTCAGATTCTATCTAGACAGGACTAAATCCTTCAGAAAGGCTGATCAATTGCTGGTAAGCTTTGCTACAGGGGCAGAAGGCAAAGCCATCTCCAAGCAAACCATTTCCAAATGGATAGGACACTGCATCCATTTCTGCTGCAAGCAGCATGGAAAGCCTCCCACCAAGGGGATCAGGACACACTCCACCAGTGAGGCTGCCACTTGGACATCTGTTCACACTTTTATCAAGCATTACCACCTGCCTCTCTTCTCCAAATCTAGGGCAGGGTTTGCCTCTGCAGTCTTGCAGGGCACCCTAGCCATCCCCTACTTTTCTTGACTGGCCTCCACCCATTTCCTCAGCTTTGGGAATCGACCCAAATGTGATGACTGCAACAGTGAAACACGAAGAACATAGTACAGTTGTGCACACTTACCATAAATGTCAATGTTAGAGTGTGTTCACTGTTGCAGTCATGGTTTCCCTCCCCATTTCTTCTCTTTCTCCTTTTCCTACCATTCTTCCTTATTGTTCTCCTTTCCTTACAAGGGACATATTGGTATATATTTTCCACTGGTGGGGTTCTTCCATCAGATCCTGGCCTCCTGTTTGAGGGCTCGTGACAGGTTAGGGCAAGAAAAACTGATGTAATGGCGTCGGCTGCCTTACTTTATACTACTGACCACCTGATGCCAGTCCTCAAGCGACAGCAGCCGACGCAGAAATACTAAGTCTCTGGTATTTGGGCCGGCCGAGGGCTATTCTGGCAGGGATAAGCCAAATGGGATGACTGCAACAGTGAATACACTTGAACATCTACATTTATGGTAAATGTACACAACTGTACTTTTTCCCCCTCCTCGTGTCTGATTCTGAGAATTGTGTGCTACCTGCTTTTTTTCCCTTTGAGGGATTCTTTTTCTGAGACTATATTTAGGATGTACAAATGTTTTCAGTGGGAGAACCTTAAGGCATGTGCCTCTTAAGAAATATAATGTTTTGCTACACCTGGAATTTCCAGAATCTTCAATTCTTGCAATTTTGTCTTTGAGAATATTTGTGTCATAGCCTGTGCTTTCACTGACAGCCTGTTGAGCCGAAGAAAGCAGATAGTGTATAAAGTTCCTCAGTCTTTCACGTTTCTGTGCACCAATCCCAGACCTGACCCAACAGCTATAGCTTTAGCAAATCCAGGTGCTGCTAAACATTTTAATTCTAATCCTTCACCTTCTGATAAGCATGAAAAAGCTTTTCATAAGTTTGGGGAAAATTGTATGTTTTTGCAACTTTGATTTTTAGAATTGTAAACTGTCAGTTTTGTATGTTCAAGTTTTTCCTGATTCATTGTGAAAGTATGAAGGATATTTTTGCATCAGTTTCCTCTTGAGGAAAAATTTTTATTGTGTAGTTTGAATTTATTCTGTTTTTCAAGCCACTGCATTGGTCAAAATGTGTTTGATTTTGTTGATACCAAGTCCAGGACTGCTGCAACTGGTAATGTTTTAAAGAGGTTTTCCTGATTGCATTTTCAGGACCTCCCAGAAGATGTTAAAAAGTGAAATTTTGAATTCTCTTGGATATATATTTAGTTTTTGGACCTTCTGCTGCAGAGGCTTTTAAAGTATGATGAGCAAGGAAAGCTGATTCAGGAAATCTCTCAGATTTTCCAGTCCTCCACCTCTAGGTTCTTCAAGAGATTCTACGCTCCCTTTGTATACCTTTGGTTAAAAAAAAAATCTTAGAAGAATGCTGTTTAGCAGTAATTTTATAAAAATAGTTGTAAGGAGTAGTTTTATAAAAATAGTGGTAGGGAGGTTCCAAAAAGAAAGCAGGAATCCCATAAAAGGACAGTGAAAGTCGGAATGACTATAGGAGGGGGTCTTGTCCCCCCTCCCATCCTGGCAGTCTCTCAATCCTTACAGAACGTCTCAGCATTTCTTTGGCAACAGATTGTTTCAGAAAAGTGTCTTGTGAATGTGATCCATCTAGGCTACAGATGGCAGTGGGGTGATCTACTACTTTTCCATGGGATTCTTCCCCATCTGTCTTTCCTGTGGTATAGATCTATATATTGTTTTTGGGGTGATAGAACTTGTTCCTCCTCTCAAGTTAGGGGAAGGATGTTACTCATTGTTTTAAGTGCCGTCTTGAGGACTTTTCCTTTCCTGATCTAGTTTGTGATATTGCCCAAGTTCAAAGTGCTTTCACTTCACACCTTTCCCCCCTCCTTCCGCATTCAAGCTTTTTAGTAGCACTAGATTTAAAAGGTGTATATCAAGACGTTCCTTTTCATTCAGATTTCAGGTTTTTTCTTAGTTTTGTGTGTCTGGTTCACATTATCAGTTCTCTCACTTGCCCTTTATACTGGTCCAAGAGTGTTCATAAAGCATCTGTGAAAGCCCACTACAACGCAGCCACATTTTGAAATAGTTGGACAACTTGTTTATCTTTGAATTATCCTTTTCAGTGTTGGGAATATCTGTCTGGTCAAAGATTTACTGCACAGGTTGAGATTCCAAGAGAACTTTCAAAAGTCATTTCTCTGACTCCATCTCTCAGGGATGTTTCTGGGGTGCTTGCTGGACACCAGTACAAATAGCTTTTCTACTACAGGGGAAAAAAAAGATTTATATTTAGATTTGTACAGTGGTTTTCCACACACAGTTCTGTCTTAACAAGGGAATACCACAAGATTTGGGGTCTCATGGCTTTCATGATTCTCATGATACCTCTTGCAAAACTCCATACGAGAAAGATACAATGAATCACTTTGGTCCAAGCATCAGCACCCATTGTCTTTTCAAATTTCAGTTCTGAGATGTATGAAAAGGTCATTCAGTTGGTGTAAAATTTCTCACACAGCGGATTTTCCCATTCTCCCCTCCTGCTCCAAAGCAGTCACAACAAATGCTTGAGATTTTGCTTGAGAAGCAGCGTCAGTGGGCATAAAAGTGCAGGGTATATGGGGCAAAAAAAGAACCAAGTGAAAGACACACAAACAAAAATGCACCTAACTCCTGCAAGTGCTTTCAACTCTCTCAATCTGTGGTCCCCAAAACCTCTGTGTGTTTACTGACAATATCACAGTGATGTACCCTCTATGCAGACTAACATTGTTAGCATAGGATATATAGCTTTGCAGCACAGTCTCACTCTACAGGCATCTTGCCAACCAGGGCAGACCTTCATGAATGGAAACTGAATCAAGTGGTCTCCATATTTCATCCATGTATGGAGAATTCCTCCGGTAGTCCTTTTTGCCTCCTCTCTTAATCTGCTGGTAAAATTCTGTTCCATGATTGCATGCAAGAAGGCCTAAGAGCGGATGCCTTTTCTTTTCCTTGGTCAGGAATGTTCCTGTATGCTTTTCTACCCTTTCCCCTGATATCTGTAGTACTTCCAAAGATTCATAAGGACTCCCCAGAGATAGTTGTCTTGACTCCCCTTCTGTCTTGGGCAGCAGTGGTTATCCCTTTTCCTTTTATTGCACACCAGCAATTACCACAAGCTTCCTCACAGACTGGATTTGCTCACACAAGATCAGGGATGTTTGCATATCAACCCCAAACAACTACAACTGGCTTCCTGGATGATAGGCTCTTAATACCTTTTAGACACCTATTTTCTGAGGATGAGCAGCGAGTACTAATAGAGGCAAGAAAGCCTGCTTCTGAAAGTCGTATATTAGCAAATCGAAAATGGTTTCTAGTTGGTGCCAACAAAAGAACCAGCACCCATTAAGGGCTAGTGTTTCTCTGTTTTAAAGGTATTTGTGTGAGTTACTGTCTTAACTGCCTCTGTCAAGGTTCATGTATTGACCATTTCAGCATGACTGTCCATAAATCCTCTTGTTGCAATGCAGTCTTATGTCAGAATGTTTTTTGAAGGGGTTCTGCAGAGGAAACCTCATAGAAAACCAGTGGTTCTTTATTGGAATCTTAATTTTGTGTTAGAAAGCTTAACAACCTGGTCCATTTGAACCAGTTTATCAGTCTGACTTGAGGTTCTTAATGTGGAAAACAGTTTTACTCATTGCTCTTCTGCAAGATGAGTATCTGAGTTGCAAGCTCTTATGGTGGGTCAACCCTATCTCTTTTTCCACAGAGACTATTTCTTTGAGAACTAATCCTTCCTTTATGCCTAAACTGTTATCTTGGTTTACCTTATCATAGGAGAATACTAGGCTATCGACCCGGAGGTCATTTTAAGCCTAGCCATTTCAACCCATTGTAATACTGGTACTAGTCAATACCCAAGATTCCATTTAGTGATGACTGCCCATGTCCAGGAGAGTTGTGGGTGCTATCCCCGGTAAGAATTTATGGCACCCCATCCACTCGTCCAGGTTCCTCTTAAACAATGTCCTAGAGGTGCTCTGTTTCCCATGAAGTGGTAGCCTGTTCCAAAGATGTTGCAGGGAGATAAATATGTCCCTCCAGCAAGTCCTATTTAAGTTGCAGACCATATTTAAGTCCTTAGAGTGGGTAGCCGTAGACCCAGTTGATTTATGGATATGCAGTAAGTTCATTTGGGTTGCTGTGTAAGATACAGAGTATAGTGACAAGGACTGTAGTCAGTCTGTATAAGGCACATGCTGGAGCTTGGAGGCCCTTTATCATCTTTGTTAGAAACCTCTTGAGGTCTGTCTAATTGCTGCAGGTGCTTAGTACTGTACATACCGAATGTGGTGTTGTACTCTGTTATGGGTTGCATAAGTGCCACGTATAGAGGGGTTTTAACCTCTTTTGCTCTCTGCGATGCCTTTAGTAATCAAGTGAACTAAGTGGAAAGCTTTCCTTACAACGTTAGAAGTTAAGGTCGCAGTCAGCCTGTCATCCCAGGTCCCTTACCACTTCATGGGTACTTGGGGTATTATTCTTGATTTGGTAGTGTGAAGGGACATTGTGCTGAGGGGAATGATGATGCATTTCTTTGCATTTAGTTTGACACTGTGACTAATACAGCAGTCATTGGCATGTGTGAGACCCTCCCAGAGTATACTGTCATCATTTGGGGATTCCATGATTGCTAATAGTGTGCAGTTGTCAGCAGACTTGGTCAGCCACAACCCTTTAGTTTTGACCTGAACTTTTGAGAAGTAGGGAGCCCAGTACTAACCCCTGTGGCACCTTGCTGGCACTTTGATGGTGTGTGTCTGGTTTTGAGCCAGTTGGCAACCCATCTTTCAGTGAAGGGGTTTACATTCAATTTGCCGAGTTGATCGGTAATGCCTGAATGTGGGATTGTGTCAAAAACCTTTGCCAAGTCAAGGTATGCTATATGCACAGATTTGCCCCTATCAATGGCCTTGGTCACACTTTCAAAGAAATACACCAGATTTAACTAGCAGGATCTGTCCTTGAAGCTGAATTGAGTTGGATCCAGGGTTTGGAGGTCAGCTCCATCTTTGAGGTCCATAATGATATGTTCCATGGCCTTACAGATGAGGCTCGTCAGGCTTATGGGTTTGCAATTCCCTGGGTCTGTTGCTAGGCTATTTTTATGAGGGAGAATAACTGTAGCTGTTCTCCATTCCACAGGAACAAAGCCTATGGTTAGGCTATGATTGAAAAAGGTACTTAGTAGTGATGCTAGTTCATATTTTAGCCTGTTTAGAAGACAACCTGTGATGTCATCTAGTCCCATAGAGGCCATGTTCTTTGCCTTGGACAGGGCTTTGAGGACCTGATCTTCAGATATGTAAGGTGGGGGGAAGTTTGGGAGAGGGTTTGTTGCAAGTTAGGAGGAGATAAGGGAGCAAAATTTTCACCAAACCTATCTGCTAGCAGGTTTGCAATCTCTGTGGGGTCAGTGTGTGAGGTACTGTTGACCACCAGTTTTGCACACGCTTGGGCCCTACCCTTTAGGTCACGTACATAGCTGTAAAAGGTCTTATGGTTATTCTTGGCAGTACGTACAAGGTTTCTCTCAAAGGAGCTCTCGGGGAATTTGACAAGTTGTCTTATTTGCCTGTTAAGGCTGAAGAGGGTGCTTTTCCATTGTTGGGTCCTTGTCTTTGTTTTCTTGGACAGCAACGTTTTGCATTTATTGTAGTGTTGATGCTGGAAGTCCACTATGACAGCTTGGTTTTACTTCTGGCTCTAGCTTTGATACTATGCTGGTACAGCCGAGTTTATACACTTGTGCAAGTGATTGTACAAGGCTTTAGTGTAAGCTTCGGCATAGTTGCCACTTTCAGCTTGGGGTGGGACTTGGGATACATTTATACCTTCATCTAGGAGGGTATAGTTTTCCTTGGTGAAGATGTTCTTCATCTCACATTGCTGCAGTCCTTACATATGGGTAGTCCGCTGTCCTCGGTCGGCCCGAATACCAAAGTATAAGGCTGACGTCGGTCAAGGCGCTTAAAACTGACATCAGGACGTCAGGGTACAAAAGCGCATGACCGACGTCATTTCCTCAGTCTTTTTTGCTGCATGGTCCGATGCAGAAGCAGCGTTGCAAGTGCCGTTCGGCGTTCTGAAATTTTTCGAATTTGGAGTTTCAGACCGAATCCAAGTTGGCTAAGTACCCCGTTGGGGAATATTTTGTTTTTTTCTTGCCTCAGTGTTTTACCGGATGTCAGAAAAAGTGAATAACTGTATTTCTTGTGGGAAACAGATACCGCATAGGGATTATCATTCTTTGTGTATTCCTTGTTTGGGGCCTGAGCACGACGTTGTTGGGTGTCGCTTTTGTGCTAGGTTCAATAAACGCACTATTAAGCGAAGGTTGGATTGTGCTAGGCTGGTCTTTGGGAAGCGGTGCAATTATAATATGCCGCCGGATTCTCCGGCACCCGCTTCTAAGAAGCGCAAAGACAAAGCAGTTAAACCCAGGCAAGATGAGTCGTCCGTTCCGGACGCCGGTTCTTTAGAGGCTTCAGTGGAACCGGTGGTTCCGACGGAGACTTCTCTGGAGTCTCAGGGGGAGACTTTGATTTTGCAGGAGGTGGTCTCTCAGGAGGCAGGTCAGGCTGAAGGGGCTTCTCAAGTTACTGTACTCCCCTCCCTTCCTAGGGTGGTTAGGCCTTCTCCTTCTGTTTCTAAGGCTTCTCCCAGAGGCAGGCCCGTTTTAGCTTCTGTTGGTGTCACTCCTAGTTCAGCAGGGTCTGTGCCTAAGAAGCACATGCTTAAAATGGCAGAAGATTTGATTACTCTGATTAGAGGTTCTTTGCCCCCTCCTGATAAGAGGCCTAGGGTGGAGCCAGAGTTGGGAAGTTTTGAGCAGGCTTCGGATGTTTCAGAGTCTTCAGCTGAAGACTTGCAGGAGTACTCTCCTTATTCTGATTCTGATGCAGATGATTCCACTCCTTCTGCTTCTCCTCCAGAGGATTTTTCTTTTTCAGAGACACTTCATTCTATGAGGGAACATTTTAAGTGGGAAGGTCAGGACTTCTCTGATTCTCGGAAAAGGCTTAGGGAATTTTTGCTGTTACCCTAGCATAGGCCCTTGGCTATACCCCCTGTTCTGGATGTTGTGGAAGATGTGTTTGCAGAGGCTTCACTTAATCCTGATTCTCTGCCTCCTGCTCCTGTTAAACCGGATAGGTATTACAGGGTGCCTGAGGCTCATAAATATCTTTACAAGAGTCCTAGGGCGGACCCAGAAACTATTAGTCAGGGACCTAAGGGTGTCAAGGCCTCTGTTGTAAAAAATCCGGTTCCTCTAGATAAAGAAGCCAGAGCTTTGGATAGATGGGGAAAGAAGGTCTGTACATCTTCTACCTTAGCTATGAGGGCTTTGAATTGCCAGTTTCATATGTTGAAATATCAAAACTTTCTTCTTTCTCAATTGAAGTCTAAGGTGGATGCTCTGGCGGAAGGCATTGAGTGTAAGGAATTACAAGATTTGGTGCATGTCTCTGAACAGGTGGGTAAGCATTCATTATAGTGTGGTTTTGATGCTGTGCAGGCCTCGTCTAGGGTGGCAGCCACTGGCTCAGTTCTTCGCAGGCACGCCTGGCTGAAGGATCAGAATTTATCTGACCATGTTAAGACAAGGATTTTGGATGCTCCTTTGCAGTCTGATGTGTTGTTTGGTTCACCTGTGGAGTCAGTCTTGAAGAAAATGGAAGACAAGGCTAAGTCTATGCAGGCTGTTAAAGATTTTTTGCAAGTTCAGCCTCCGAAGTTTAGTAGGAATTGGCCTGCTAAAGGGTGGACGTATCCTTCTTATGATTCTCAGTCTAGGGGTAGATCTAGACATGGTAGGGGCAGAACTCAGAGTTCTTTCAGACCTAGAACAGGGAGTTCACCTGCACAATCTTCGGGTGAGGGCAGGGGCCAGTCCTTTCATAAACAGGCCCAATGACCTACTTTTTCAGCTGCCAGATCCTTCTTGCCTGGCAGCACCTTTGGGAGGAAGGTTAGCACTCTTCAAGGAAAATTGGATGTTGATTACCCAAGACAAATGGGTATTGGATATCATACACCAGGGTTACAAGTTTTATTTCCATACCTTGCCTCCTTTCAAAGGCATGCCGGACGTTCCTCCTCAGCAAAGACTAGAGGCTCACAAACAAATTTCTCTACTACTTCAAATAGGGGCCATACAACCGGTCCCTCTGCCAGAAGTGGGCCTAGGATTTTATTCTCGCCTGTTTCTAGTACCAAAGAAAGGGAACATGTGGAGACCAATTTTGGATTTATCTATCCTCAACACATATCTGGACATTCCCAAGTTCAAAATGTTGACGTTACAACAGCTTTTACCTCTGCTGGGCAAAGATCACTGGATGGTGACTCTGGATCTCAAGGAAGCTTACCTTCATGTTCCTATCAGGCCCAGTTGCAGGAAGTATCTGCGTTTTCGGGCTGGGACTTCGCATTATCAGTTCTCTGCATTGCCCTTTGGCTTATCTACTGCACCCAGAGTGTTCACGAAGGTTCTGGCTCCAGTGGTAGCTTTCTTCCGGCTAAGAGGAATACAAATCTATCCTTATTTGGACGATTGCCTGATTCTGGCCCAAGAAAAGGACGAACTTCTTCATCATTTACAGTATGTGATGGCAGTGTTAAGATGCCTGGGGTATTCTGTGAACGAAATAAAGTCCAGTCTAGTGCCCTCTCAGGACATGTGCTTTCTGGGTGTGAGACTGAATACAGCATCCCAGATGGCCTTTTTGACCCCGGACAAACAAAAGAATCTTTCTCTTTACTTCCACCAATTGTCTCGTCAGTCCAGGCTGACTGCAAGGACAGTCCTTCAAGCCTTGGGGTTCATGGCATCTTGTATTCTGGTACTTCCCAGTGCCAAACTGCATATGAGGAAGCTACAGTGGTATCTCAAGAATGTATGGACACAGCACTGCCAAGATTTGGACACTGTCATTCAGATAATACCTTGCATTCAAAAGGAATTTTTGTGGTGGGCTCAGGAATGTCACCTAAACAAGGGGCTCTCTGTGACCCGGCCAGAGGCGAGTCAGATTCTAACGACAGATGCCTCAGACAAAGCTTGGGGAGCTCATCTAAATGGAAAATGGGTACAAGACACGTGGCCTGCCAGACGTCAACATCTACATATCAACTTGAAGGAGATGTTAGCAGTCCAATTTGCTTTGATAGCTTTCAAGGATTTACTTCTTCCAGGGCAGGTGTTGATTCAAACAGACAACACAACTGTCATGTGGTACATCAACAAGCAAGGGGGAACGCATTCTTATCCTCTATGCAGACAAGCAATGATTTTGTGGGAGACTGCTCTCAGTTTACAGCTAAATCTTCAGGCAAGGTTTCTGCCAGGAGCACAGAACTCCTTAGCAGATGTGTTGAGCAGACAAATTATGGATCCCCACGAGTGGAAATTGGATCCTCATGTATTTCAGAGATTGACAGTGTTATGGGGAACTCCAGACATAGATCTGTTCGCTTCTCCACTAAATTACCAGCTGCCAAAGTTTTGCACAAAAAGGTTTCATCCCACAGCTTGGAAAGTGGATTCTCTCTCTTTCAATTGGAGCAATCTTCACGTGTATGCCTTTCCACCTCTGCCTCTCCTCCCAAAGGTACTGCTGAAGGTCAGACAGGACAAGCCAAACATGATTTTAATAGCTCCAGATTGGCCTCGACAGCACTGGTACCCATTACTGAGAAGTCTGGTACAGGAGCCTCCATGGCCTTTGCCTTCGATTCCTCACCTGCTGTCTCAGGAGAACAATCATTTACTCAATGTCAAACTTCATTCTCTACATCTGACAGCCTGGCATATTCTGTTCTAAACCCTGGAGGGTCTCGGCTTCCACAACAAGTTTTGAATGTTATTTTGGAGGCCAGAAGGCCTAGTACAAGGAAAGTTTATGCAGATAAATGGAGGAGATTTTTATTTTGGAGTACAGCAAAGGACTTTGATGTTTCTAAACCTAATTTAAGTGTTGCGCTTCAATACCTTACTGAGTTATTGGACAAAGGTTTGTCCTTCTCCTCTATAAAGGTTCATGCTGCAGCAATTTCTGCTCACTATGACTGTGATCCACCATTATTTTCTCAGCCTTTGTTTAAGCAATTCCTTAGAGGGGCAAAGAATATAAGACCCCCACGTAGAGCTCCTACTCCTGCTTGGGATCTCAATTTTGTGCTGGAGAAACTCACTCTACAACCTTTTGAGCCTGCAGCATCGGCAGAGTTGAAATATTTATCATGGAAGACTGCTTTTTTGTTGGCCATTACCTCTGCGAGAAGGGTTTCTGAATTACAGGCCCTTATGGCAGTTGAGCCTTTCTTAATTTTCCACAAGGATAGGGTGTCTTTGCGTACTAACCCTTCTTTTATGCCTAAAGTGGTTTCCAGTGTGGCTTTAAACCAAACTATTCATTTGCCTACTTTTTATGCAAACCCCCAAAATAAAGGGGAAAGGATTTTGCACACTTTGGATATACACAGACAGTTGCGATATTATTTGAGCAGAACTAAAGGGTTCAGGCAGTCTCAGCAGTTGTTTGTTTCTTTTGCTTTGGGTTCTCAGGGCAAACCTGTTTCAAAACAAACTATTTCTAAGTGGATTGGTTTTGTATTGCTTCCTGTTATTCCCATCATGGTAAGGAGATTCCAGCTGGGATTAGGCCTCATTTCAGTAGGGCTACTGCCACTTCTACAGTTTTTAAGGGGTGGCTACTAAAGATATTTTGGAAGCAGCTACTTGGAGTTCAGTGCATACTTTCTCTAAGCATTACCACCTTCCACTTTACTCTAAATCTAGGGCTGGATTTGCCACTGCAATTTTACAGGGCATTTTGGCAGCTCCTAATGCTTTATAGTTTTGCCATCCTCCCTTACCTCTGCTTTGGGATTCTACCCATATGTAAGGACTGCAGCAATGTGAGATGAAGAACATAGTACAGTTTTGTACCTACCATAAATGTAGATGTTCGAAGATCCACATTGCTGCAGTCCAATTTACCCTCCTTCCTTCCCCTCTGTTGTTGAAGGTGGTGGTGTGGTTTGTGTTGTACATATTGTAAATATGGTTAGTGCACGGGTGGTTGGTTAGTTTTTGCTGGTTTTTGGCTTTGGCCTTTCTTGTTAGGGCCTTCTGACATCTGGGGCAAGAAAAGACTGAGGAAATGACGTCGGTCATGCGCTTTTGTACCCTGACGTCCTGATGTCAGTTTTAAGCGCCTTGACCGACGTCAGCCTTATACTTTGGTATTCGGGCCGACCGAGGACAGCGGACTACCCATATGTAAGGACTGCAGCAATGTGGATCTTCGAACATCTACATTTATGGTAGGTGCAAAACTGTACTTTTTTTTAGTCTGATTTCACCTTTTGTGAGTTCTGGTGTTAGTTTGAAAGTGACTTATTTGTGGTCAGTTTTAACTAATGAGGGTCTAACAGTTGCAACAGAGCACCTGTTTGACATGTTGGTGAGGACCAGATGTAGAATATTTCTTGTTCTTGTCCGAGTGTGGACAGTTTGCTCCAGGGCATTTAAATTCACAAAGTCAAGGAACTTTTGTGCTAGCGAGTTTGGGCTAGAGTAGGTTTCCCAGTTGATGGTGCGATAATTGAAATTCCCCATAATTATTGTGTCCGGTAAAATTTGGATTGTCTTCAGTTTGGTTAAGTAGCCTTCATGGGTGCCATGACCCATGGATTGGGATCTATAACTGGCTAAGACTTGAATGGGGGTCTTACCCACCGTAACCTGGACCTAGAGTAACTCCATGGAGTTGTCCAGTCTAACTAGATGCGAGGTGAATTTATCTCTAATATAGATTAAAACACTGCCTCCTTTGGTTTTCACATGTTCATTTTGTGGTCTAAAGGTGTGGAAGGCATTGTAGCCTTGCAGGGCGGGGGTACTGTCTGACACCTTAAACCAGGTTTCCATGACTGCACAGACATCTACATCTTATAGTGATAGATGCGCTTCCATGGAAGGCAGATTTTGGTTTAAGCTCCTATGATGATCTCTCCATCACCTTATTTTCTTTTCAGAACCCAAAAATGTTTGAGAACAAATACTTCATAAATTGGATGTCCACTGGCAGCTTGGGTGCTATCTTGATTGAACAAAATCTTTTTAGAACTTCTGATCAATTTCTTGCAAAGGTGAGAAGAATGGACAGCCTATGTCAAACACATTCTTTCCAAACGGTTGTCCCAGGCTTATTACCTTCTGTTATTCCCACGGCAACAAAACTGTTTCAAGCTGCATTGATCCTCACTGTACCAGTACCTTGGCTTCATCTGTGGAGTTTTGGAAAGGAATGGATTCTAGAAGTATTTTAGAAATGACAACTTGATCCTCTGTACATACTTTTACAATGCACTATAAACTAGATTCCTTCTCCAGGTCTAGGACAGGCTTTGCTAGGACCATTCTCCATGGACTCTTGGACCCTCCCCTTCCACATCCCAGATATTTTAAACTATGGTAATCTATCCTTATAACTAACAAATGCAGAAGGCAATGTGTTGAAGGTGACTTGGGATAGATCAGAAGGTAAGGGGAAGCGAGAGCATTCAGTGAAGAGGTAGATGGATTGTGAGAGAGAAGACCTGCGACAGTCAGGCATGAGTGTCAAAGTAGGCAGGCCCCGTGGCATTGACTAGAGAGAGATGTTGACATGGCATCCTAACCCCATGTAGAAAAGGGGGTCTATGATGATTTATGAGCTACAGCAGTGATCATGTTGAAAATAGTACATTTGTGTCAGGTGTAGATCAGAGCATGTGTCTGTACCTTTAAGAAGTATTTCCAGATGTAGCACGTGCAGGCAACAGTGCCATTTTTGGGAAAATGGCAAGAGTGTTAACATGTATGAGTGTGGTAGTTAGTCTAAGTTACAAAGCCTAATTTCTGATGTGTTTGTGTGTAATAAAGCTGCTTGAACTGAAGCCACGAATGTTCGTCTGTTTTATCCTGACCAGATGAGACATGGTGTCAGAACCGGGATTAAGACAGAAACTTCTTCAAGCCATGAGGTGCAGAGTTGAAGGTGAAGGCAGATTGAGCTGGGTGAGTGAAAACGCGAGATCAGCCAAACAAAAAAGGTCGACTGCACAAATTATTTATTTGGCAAAGAAAATGAAACTGCTCATTTATGAGGCACGAAACGGATTATTAATCAAACGAGTAGCGCAAAATGTATTATTAATCAAATGAAGGGCACAAAACACATTACTAATTAAACAAAATTTTTTAAACTGTGATATTTGATAAGACTAGCAGAGATATTCATGTGGGGCTCAGAATTACCTTTGGTTTGCATAACGAAAGTGTTTAAAGTTGAATGGGCACAAGAAAAGTATAATGAGCATAAGAGATTAAAAGGACATAACAAGTACAATAAAAGGACTAAATAAACTTGAAAGAGCAAGGAGACTACATATTTTTTTTTTTTTTTTAAGTAAAAGACCGCGTTTGGGTGCAAACTACTATTTCTCATTGACCAAAGCCATTCAAAGCATAACCAAAGTTGTTCAAAGTATCTGAGAGGGTGCAAAGTGTTTACAGTGTGTGTGCTTTATTACGGTGCAATTGCTTCAGAGAGCTGCTTGTGTGCAAAGTGCAGTTATATTGTAAAGTCCCATCAGATTGCAGCGATTTTGAAAAGTTTATTGTGCTGTGTATATTTATTCGCAGTGTGCCACCATTTCAAAGTGTTTTTTAAACTGTGCAGTTATTTTGCAAAAGTACAACCATTTTGAAAGGTTTCTGTGCTATGTACAGTTTATTTGCAAAGTACATTCATCTTGAAGTGTTTCTTACTCTGAGATTTTTCTGCTGTGAACAGTTTACTCACAAAATGCAATAATTTCAAAGTATTTCTTACACTAAGGAATGGTTTCACAAAGTACAGTGATTTCAGAGTGTTCTTGTGCTACGGAGATTTATTTGGCAAAATGCAGTTATTTTAAAAAGAGTTTGTGCTATTGGGCATAATTACAAGTACTGGCATAAAGTTCTGGCATATATATTTGTGTATGTATGTTCGTACCTAATTTTAAACACCTTCACTACTGTGTGTTGCTATGGTAGAGGCATTTTGCAGACCTTGTCCACTTGTGTTTGATCATAATGTAGCAGAGAACTGGAGAGCATTTGAGCAGGGATACAATATTTTCCAGACAAGCAGCTTTTTCTGATAAAGATGCACTTACAAGGGCATTCATTTTACTTAACTTAGCTGGGTCAGAAGCAATTCAAAGAGAGCATTCATTTGTGTATGCACCAACAGTATATGCAAGGGGGGGGGATGACCGCCATATTGTGGTACCGGCTAAATCAAGAGAGGACCCTTAGTGCTTAAAACGCAAATTTAGAGAAATGTGCAAGGTGTGATTTGTCCAGTCACAGAACCGATTGAGTGGGTGTCTTCCATAGTAGCTGCTCATAAGAAAAATTCAGATGAAATCAAAATATACATTGACCCAAGAGACTTGAACAAGGCATTAATAAGACCTCATCATCCTGTGTGTACAGTTTAGGAAATTGCCACCCTTATGCCAAATGCCACTGTTTTTTTCTGTCTTAGTTGCAGAGAGTTAATTTTGGCAAGTAATGCTTGATCGCAAATCTTCACTACTGACTACATTCTGTACCCCGTTTGGCATATACAGATTCCTCAGGATAACTTTTGGAAGAAATTCTGCCAGTGAAGTCTTTCAGCATGCAGTGGAGGAAATTTTTTCAGGCTACCCATAGGTCAGTAATAGTTAATAATTTAATGGTTGGAGGCAATGGTGAAGCAGAGCATGTCAGAAACTACAGGAATGTTCTGGACAGAGCATGTGAAGTGAATTTTAAAGTTCAATCATCTGAAGTGCAAATCCAGACCACCAGAAGTTACTTATGTAGGTCATTTGTTTACCAGTACAGGCTTACTGCCAGATCCTTCCAAGCAAGCAGCCATTCTTAAAATGCCAGCTCTAGACAATGTCCAAGCTCCACAACATTTTCTTGGTATGGTTAGCTATTTTGGCAAATCTTTCCCTGACTTTAGTGAGTTATCAGTGCCTTTAAAAGAGCTGACATGCAAAAATGTTACATGGTCATGGTTAGAACAACATCCATGAACATTTGACAACCTCAAACAGCAAATTGCTAGCCCACCTACATTTAGATACTGTGATGTCCACAATCCAGTAGATGTCTTTCTATTCATATGCTGTAGTATCAGTAATATGAGGGAGTCCACCACAGGTTGACTCATACGTCCGTCCATTTTGCCAAAGTTAAAATGCTACTGTGAAGGCACGTGTGATGACCTGCATCTCTCACCATATGTCAACCATAAATGGACATTATGTGTAAAGCTGACGTCAGCACGCACCTGCCCCAGAACGTTTCTGCTGCCTG
Source organism: Protopterus annectens (assembly GCF_019279795.1). Classification (NCBI taxonomy): domain Eukaryota; kingdom Metazoa; phylum Chordata; order Ceratodontiformes; family Protopteridae; genus Protopterus; species Protopterus annectens. Next base: position 664,012,562 of record NC_056735.1, on the reverse strand, counting down.
TTTGACTACTAGCTCCAGTCCTCACTCACTTGGAAAGTTGCTTTGTTTTGCCTATGTTCAGATAAGTACCCCATAGGGGGTTTTGGTACCTATTTTGCTGCTGTGTTTTTCTTGTGAGTTAATATCAGGTAGGAAGGGCAAGTGTTAGTGTGAAAGGCAGATTCTACATAAAGACTCACACGAGCTCTGTTTATTCTGTCTAGGCCTAGAACATGACCATACATTGTGCGAGATTTGTAAGGCCTTCATCCCTAAAACTCTTTAGGCGCTGTCTTGCTTCTGTTAGATTGTACTTGCGCCTTGTGAGGGATATGGCTCTGATGTTGGGACTTTTGGAAGAGCTGCAAACCAAGAAGGCCAGGAAACCTTGGCCTAATCCTATGGCCACTCCTTGTATTCTGGGCATTCCTCCTGAGGCCGATGAAGGCCCAGAGGCTGCATTAGAAACCACAGAACCTCCTTTGATGGTTACCTTGGGGGAAGCCATTAAGGAGACTCTTGGCATGCCCCAGAAGGACTCGCAGGTGTCAAACCCGGGCACTGGGATGAACCATGGCTTATCATTTCTGAAAGCCCATGTGGGGTTACTCGAATAGTGGTTCAGGAAAACGTTCTCTCAGACATTGTTGAATGTCACCCGTCTGGCCCTCCTACTCTCCACCATATGTCGGAGGCCCCAAAGAAGAAAAAGCAAACAAGCTAAGCATATTTCTTCAGGCCAACGAGTTCTACCCTTTGACCAAGCCCCTGACTGGCAGGCCTTTACTCAAGGCCTCTTCAATGCTTTTATGGCCTTATGTCAGACACCAGCTCCTGTCCAGGCCCTTCCCCCCTCCACTCCTGGGAAAAGGCCTCTGGAAGACCCTTCCTCTGATGATGAAGACTCCTCTGGGGATGAGACTCAACATACTCCTCACAGATTACTTCATCTCTGGGGTATGCTTCCCCAGAGGAGGAGTCTATTGGAACAGATTCTCCTGTAGAAGACATCGCATTTGGGGAGACCATTGTGCAAATGAAAGATTTTTTCAAATGAGATTGCATTCATATCTCTGAGATACAAAAGAAGTATTATGACCTCTTACAAATGGAGTCCCCTAACTCCTCTGCTATTCTCCCTGTCCTGTCTGCCTTTTTGGATGCCTTTCTGGCTGCTTTCAAGTCCCCAGCCTCCTGCCTGTAAGTGCCCTGATAGATTTTACAAAGTGCCTGAGGATGCTAAATTCCTCTTTATGGCCTCTTTGGCTGACCCTTCCACCATTTCTGTAGCTGCAGATAAAACTTCTAAATTGCTACCCTCCATTTCCTTGCTCCCCTCTGATAAGGAAAATTATAGAGTGGTTGGGAAAAAAAGTTTGTATGCCTGCCACTTTGTGTCAGAGCTTTAAATTATCAAACCCATATAGCCAAGTGTTCATTGCTCTTCTGGCAGATGCATTTAAACAACTTGTAGAATTACCAGATTATCCAAACAAGGCCAAAATATCTAGCATTCTTAAGTACTGCAGCCAGGTAACTGGGCACTCCATAACCCCCCCCCCCTCCGAGACCAAATGGCCTCTTTTCCTCCAGGCATGCATTCCCTGCTATCCTCCCAGGGTACCATCAAAGAGTTGCCTCCAAATCTAAAAAGGAAAAGGATTCTACTCCAGAATATTTCTAGTCCCCAGGAACGAAGGTCCCCTGGAGGCCTGTCTTAGACTTATCCCACCTAAACACCTTCTTTTCGCATGCTACCTCTTCCTGCACTCCTTCCACTGATCCTCCCTCAGGCTTACATGGTTTCATTGGACATAAAGGATGCCTGCTTGCACATTCCAATCCACTCTCTTCAGGAAATTCCTTTGGTTCTCTGTGGATTTTTCACACTTTCAGTTGAGTATTCACAAAATGTCTGGCCCCAGTCATAGCCTTCTGCAGAATGAGGGGTATTCAGATATTCCCTTACTTGGATGATCTCCTCATCCAGGCTTCATCCACAAAGTTGGTACAGATGCATGTGGACTACACCATGTCCCTGCTGAGGAGTCTTGGGTTCTCCCTAAACCTTCAGAAATCTTCTCTGACCCCCTTGCAAGTCCATGTCTTCCTGGGCTGCAGAATACTCATGATCCTAATGATGGCCTGCGTGCCCCCCAGAAAAAATTCTGTCCCTCACCACTTATTATCCGGGACTCATTCCACTACAATCTCTGCCTGCCAAGAGAGTTCCTGCGACTTTTGGGATTAATGGCTTCCACTATCCCTGTGGTAACCTTGGCAAGGCTGCACTTGAGGAAATTTCAGTGGTTCCTGAGGACAGTCTGGAAACAATACCTTCATCCTTTAGAGTTTGTAGTCCCCCTCTTACCCTGTTTAACAAAAGAACTAAAGTGCTGGATTTCACAGATTTCAAAAAATCTGGGCCTCCCTCTCCAACCTCTTGCCCCCAGCCAGGATCTGTACACAGATGCATCAGACATGGGCTGGGGTGCAACTTAAGGGAATTGGAAGGTGAGAAATGTTTGGACCCATTCCCAGTTGAGGGATCATATCAACATCAAAGAAATGAGGGCCTTGATTTTTGCCCTACAAATCTTCAAGCCCCAAATCCTAAAAAGAGTGCAGGGATGGTTCACAGACAACACCACAGCTCTCTGGTACACCAACAAGCAAGGAAGGGACAAAGTCATACATCCTTTGCAGATTGGCTCTGTATGTGTGGGAGATTGATCAACAGAGCCAGGCTTCTCTACTAGTCATCTGTATCCCTTCAACTCAGAATGTGATGAGACTCACTAAGCAGGTCCATGACTCAATCCCACAAATGGATGTTAAACAGGGATGTGTTCCTGGACCTAGTCCATCGATGGGCTATTCCTCAGGTAGACCTGTATTTCTCCCCCATGAACAGACAGCTTCACACATACTGCACCAAGATACACACCCCTGGAGCATGGAAGGTGGACACTGTTTCCTTTCCCTGGAAGGGGATGTTTGTCTATGCATTGCCCCTTCCCTCTTCTTCAGAAAGTTCTACTGAAGATTCAGAAAGAACAACCAAAACTCTTGCTGGTGACCCCCTTTTGGTCAAGACAGCATTGGTTCCCCCTTCTCTATCATCTAGCCAGGGGCAATCACCACAAGTTACCCCTCAGGATGGACCTAGTCACACGGGACTAGTGAACTCTCATACACCCTCAAATATCCACCCTGAACCTAACCCTGTGGGTGATAGGGCTTTGATTCCCTTTAGAAACCTTTACACTGAGGATGTGCTACAGGTTCTGCAGGAGACCAGAAAACCCACTATCTATCCAAATGGAAGAGGTTTTCTGTCTGGTGTCTAAAACAGTTTACAACTGCTGTCTGTGGAACTGCCAGTGATCCTGTCTGATCTGTGTGAACTAGTGAAAACTGGCTTGTGATATTCTTCCATCAAAGCACATTTATCTGCCGTTTCAGCATGTTTACATTGGACTTTTCCCTTGGCATCCTGGTTGGAAGTCAAGCTATTTCTGAAGAGAGCTCTACACATCAGACCACCAAGGAAGCCAGTACCTCCTCCTTGGGATCTCAATTTTGTGTTAGAAAAGCTTACTTTAGCTTCTTTTGACACAGCTAAGGACTTTTCTCTACAGAAGTGCACATGGAACACTGTTCTCCTGGTAGCTATTACCGCAGCTAGAAGGGTCTCTGAACTGCAAGCCCTCGTGGCATCATCCCCCTACATGGTTTTCCATCGGAACAGGGTTTGCCTTCTTACAAATCCTTCTTTCATGCCCATGGTAATGAATGAGCTATCCATAAATCAGGCCATCAATTTACCTGCCTTTTTCCTTCTCCACAATCCTGTAGTAAAAGGATCCTTCATTCATTGGATGTGCATAGACAGCTCAGATACTACTTGGCCAAGACCAAGCCCATCCGTAAGTCGGATAGTCTCTTAATTTCTTATCACCCAAGATCCTTGGGGCATCCTGTTTCCAAGCAAATTATTTCCTTCTGGATTTCTAAGACCATTGCCCTTTGTTACGCCATGAATTGGGAAAGATCTCCCTTGTCCAATTAAGGCACACTTCACTAGGGCTGTCTCTTCTGGTCCTTCTTTAAAGGCCTGGATACAGCTTCCATTTTGGAGGCAGCTGCATGGTCATCTGTTCACACCTTCAACAAACACTACAAATTGTATACCATTTCCAGGTCCGGAGCAGGATTTGCCAGGGCTATTCTGCATGGATTTGTGGGAAATGTCTGTTCCTTCTCCCAGCTCTTCTGTGGCATGAGCTTTGGTATTCTCCCTCATGTTATGGATACTGCAGCGAATGAATAGAAGGACATAGAATAGTTGTGTAAATTCTTACCATAACCATAGATGTTCTTCGTGTTTCACTGTTGCAGTCATTACATTTGGGGTTATCTGCAGTCTGCCTGATTATCAAAGTCTTGTGTCCTGCATCGGTTACTGTCTCATCTTCCATGACGTCAGGTAGTCAAGGGTATAAAGCATGCAGCCGATGCCGTTACGTCAGTCTTTCTTGTTGTACTGTGCCCGAAGCAGAAACAGTTCGCAAGTACCGGTCGACCGACTCCTGAAATTTTTGTTTTCGAGTTTCAGATCTGAAATCTTCAACAAAGCTAAGTACCCCATTGGGGATCCTTTTTCTTGCTCTAACCCGATGTCAGTAAAAGTTAACAATTGTATTACTTGTGGAAAGCAAATGCGTCATAAAGATTTTCATTCTTACTGCATTCCTTGCTTAGGCCCAGACTACGACGTCCCTCGGTGTTGGTTTTGTGCCTTATTCAATCCTTGAACTATTCGTCTGTTCATTTTCACATCTGTTTTGGTACTTGGTTCAATTATCCAGAAATGGCTTCAGTAAGCCACCCGACTACCGACATTCCGAAAAAACATAGACAGAGACAGACCGCATAGGTCCAAAGCTGCCGACGATGCTTCCGTTAAGCTAGTTGCCAGTTCACCGGCACTCACTGAGATGCTTTCGCAGCCCCTGATGCCCACTGCTTCAGATTCGCAGGCCTCTACTGAGACCCATTTGGAGTCTGGTATGCCGCAAGATGGTTCTTCGACTATGGAACCTGTGGAGATATCTACCTTGGATGGTTCCGGAGCCGCTGTGCAGGCACCGGCTTTTGAGGGTGTATTCAGGCCTACTGACTTGCATATTAAACTGACACCATCTTCTTCTTCTTCAAAACCTAAAACTCGATCCATGCCTAGAAAACCACACCCAGGCCGCATGGTCAGGCCCCTATGCCTAAAAAACAAATGATAAGAATGGCTGAAGACCTTATTACTCTATTCAGGGGAAGCCACCCTTCTCCCCCCTCTGAGACCTAGAACTGACTTTCCTTCTGATTCTTCTGGTCAGGATTCTGAAATTTCTGTTTCTTCTGATGACCAGGATTTGCCCTGATCTACCTATGAGGATTGTGATGCAGAAGACTCAATTCCCTCTGCTTCCCCTCCAGAAGATTTCTCTTTTGGTGAAACTTTGTATACTCTTAGGGAGCATTTCCGCTGGGAAAGCCAGGATTACTCTGACTCCAAAAAGATGCTTAGGGAAATCTTCCTTCTACCTTAACACAGGCCTTTAGCTATCCCTCCTGTACTGGACATTGTAGATGATGCCTTCTTAGAATCTAGCATGGCCCCAGACACTTTACCTCCGGCTCCCAGGAAACCCGATGGGTATTACAGACTCACAAGTTCCTCTTTAAGAATCCTACTGTGGATTCAGAGACCATTTCATAGGGTCCCAAAGGCATTAAGGCTACTACTGCCAAAAACCCTACCCCCTCTGATAGAGATTCCAGGGCCCTGGACAGATGGGGTAAGAAAGTATACACTTCTGCTCCTTTGGCCATTAGGGCCTTAAACCGCCCATTTCATATGTTAAAGTATCAGCATATTGTTGGACTGCTTAAACAAAAAATTATGTTGATTCCTGACTGTGCTGAAAATAAAGAATTACAGGATTTAATGCATTCTGCTGAACAATTTGGTAAACATACTTTGCAATGTGGTTTTGATTCATTAGAGGCATCTTGCAGGGTTGCTGTCACTGGGCATGTACTTAGAAGGCATGCTTGGCTTAAGGAGCAAACTTTGACAGATCATGTTAAAGCTAAATTACTGGGTGCTCTCTTAAACAAAGACTGCCTGTTTGGCAACAAAGCAGAAGTACTTAAAAAGATGGAGGAAAAAGCTAAATTTATGCAAACTGTTAAAGATTTCCTGCAAGTACAGCCTCCCAGATTTAGTAGGCGCTGACCTTCAAAGAACTGGTCCTTTCCTGGCTCTTCCAGGCTTTCTCAGTCCAAACCCAGGACCAGCAGACCACCCAGGCTTCAGTCTCAAGGTACTCACAGGCCTAAGCAGTGGGGGACTCCCACTTTCAAAGCTGGAAGTAGTAAGACACCCCCCTATGGTAAACTGTCACAATGACTTAACCTTAAACCTTCCAAGCCCTGCTCAACTGACTCTTCCTTTATAGGGAAAGATTGCCCTGCATACAAAAAACTGGGAACTCATTACCCAGGGCAAATGGGTTTTAAATATAGTTACCCAAGGATATAGATTCCACTTCCACTCCTTACCAACATCAAACGTTTGGCCAGACCTACCCCCAAATCAGTGAGCAGAGGCTCAAAAGCAGGCTCTCTCTCCCTTAAGTATCAGGGCTATTCAGCCTGTCCCAGAAGAGGAATGGGGCAAGGTTTTTACAAGAGACATTTTCTGGTACCAAGAAAAGACAATTCCTGGCATCCTATCCTGGATCTGTCTATCCTAAACACTTTTTTGGTAATCCCAAAATTCAAAATGCTAACTCTTCATCAGCTGCTTCCCACGCTAGGCAGAAATGCCTGGTTGGCAACATTGGATTTAAGGAATCTTACCTGCACATCCCTATAAAGGAATCTTGCAGAAAATACCTACACTTCAGAGCAGGCTACATGCACTGTCAGTTCTCTGCACTGCCCTTTGGCTTATCTACTGTGCCCAGGGTATTCACAAAGTGCCTAGCTCCAGTCATTGCATTCTGTAGGCAAATAAATATTCAAATATACCCATACCTGGACGATTGTCTAATTCAGGCAGAAAGCCAGGACGTACTATTAATTCATCTGGCGTTTGTAAATAAACTACTAAGTTCACTGGGGTGTACCATAAACGAAAAGAAATCGCACCTAGTACCCTGCCAACAAATTGTATTCCTGGGAGAAAGATTGAATACAACTTCCCAGATGGCCTACCTCACGCCAAAGAAACAAGTTTAGTTGACAGCCTACCTCAAACTACTGGCCACAAAGACCCAGCTATCTGCAAGGAAAATACTGCAAGCCCTGGGGTTCATGGCCTCTTGCATTCTACTAATTCCATATGCAAGACTGCATATGAGGAAACTACAATGGTATCTAAAAAGCCTATGGTGCCAACATTCTCAGGACCTAGAATCAATGATTCCTATCATTCCTTGTATAAAGACAGAGTTCCTATGGTGGGCAGAGGCCTGCCACCTCAACAAGGGGCTCTCTTTCAATCTACCCCCTGCCACCCAAACCCTGACTACAAATGCATCAGACTATGCATGAGGGGCTCACTTGGCAGGACAGTGCATTCAGGGCAAATGGAACCCGAGTCAGATGCACTTGCATATCAGTCAAAAAGAAATGTTAGCTGCACAGAATTCCCTGACAGCCTTCAGGGACCACATCCTTCCAGGACAATTATTGGTAAAGACAGACAACACCACAGTTATGTGGTACATAAGCAGGGGGGAACCCACTCATACCATCTCTGCAGACTAGCCATGACTCTGTGGAACACAGCCTTGAGCTACCAAATGCACCTACAAGCTCATTTCCTGTCAGGCAAGCTAAATTCATTGGCAGACCTAAGTAGAAACCTCATGGACCCACACGAATGGAAATTGCAAACAAAAATATTCAACCTCTTGAGGAACAAATGGGGGGGACTCCAGAGATAGACCTGTTTACCTATCCCCAGAACTACCAATTGGACAAATTCTACACAAGGACTCCCCACAGTCAAGCTTGGAAAGTGGATGCTCTGTCCTTTACCTGGGAAAGCCTCTTGGTTTATGCCTTTCCCCCCTCTGCCTCTCCTCTCGAAGGTTCTGCTAAAGATCAAACAGGACAAACCAAGGACAATTCTTATTGCACCAGACTGGCCTCGACAGCAATGGTACCCCCTCTTGCGCAGCATGATACTGCTGGATCCATGGCACGTCCCTCGGGCACCTTCCCTGCTGTCCCAGCAGGCAGGCCAGATTCTGCACCCTCAGCTTCAAACCCTGAACCTTGCAGCCTGACTAATTCCTTGAGCTCTCCAATAGCATCCCTCAGTAAGCAGGTGCCAGAGGTCATTCTGGAAGCAAGGAGACTTAGTACTAGAAAATCCTATGCTGAAAAGAAGAAAAGATACTGTTCCTGGAGCCAGACCCAGGGTATGGGCACTATGGTGACCAGTTTACCTCCTATTCATCAGTACTTAACAGAAATGCTCCACAAGGGCCTATCATTCTCGTCAATTAAAATTCATGCCTCTGCAATTTCAGCACATAATAATACTAAACCACCCCTTCTCTCTCACCGCCTGTTAAAGCAATTCCTCAGAGGGCCTAAAAATTTAAGATCCCCCCCCCCCAGGTGAGCCCCTACTCCAGCCTGGGACCTTAACTTTGTATTGGAAAAGCTCACTCTCCCTCCTTTTGAACCAGCTGCAACTGCAGAGTTGAAATTCCTTTCTTGGAAAACAGCCTTCCTTCTAGCCATCACTTCAGCAAGAAGAGTGAATTACAGGCCCTCATGGCAGTGGAGCCCTTCATTATCTTCCATGCAGACAGGGTTTCCCTCATGACTAATCCTTTCTTTATGCCTAAGGTGGTGTCTAGTGTGGCCCTAAATCAGTCCATTCATTTGCCTACCTTATTTCCTAATCCACAAAACAAAGAAGAACGAATTTTGCACTCTTTGGATGTGCACAGACAACTTAGATTTTATTTGGACAGGACGAAGCCTCTCAGAAAACCTGAACAGCTGCTAGTTGGCTTTGCAGCAGGGGCAGAGGGGAAGGCCATTTCAAAGCAAACCATTTCTAAATGGATAGCACATTGCATTCATTTCTGCTATAAGCACCATGGAAAACCTACCCCACAGGAGATCACATTCCACCAGGGGTGCACTACAGCCTTTCTCAGAGGGGTCCCTACTGGGGACATCCTAGAAGCTGCTACCTGGAGCTCTGTACATACCTTCACCAAGCATTACCACATGCCTATTGTTTCTAAATCCAGAGCTGGTTTTGCCACTGCAGTATTGCAGGGCTTAATAGCTGGTCCTAATGCTCTCTAACTTCCTCCTCCCTTCCTTAGCTTTGGGAATCTACCCAAATGTAAGGACTGCAACAGTGAAACACGAAGAACATAGTACAGTTGTGTACACTTACCATAAATGTAGATGTTTGAGTGTATTCACTGTTCCTGGTTACCCTCCCTCCAGCTCCCTGACTTCTCCTGGCTCTACCTTTCCTTCTTGTTTGATGTATTTGCTTTTTGTTGGAGGTGTAACAACATATAATGCTTCCCATTATTGGGGCCACCTGACATCTGGGGCAAGAAAAACTGATTAAAATGGCATCGGCTGCATGTTTTATACCCCTGACGACCTGACGTCATGGAAGGAGGGACAGCATCTGACACAGGAATCCAAGGCTCTGGTATTCAGGCCGGCTGAGGGCTACCTGCAGGCAGATAACCCAAATGTAATGACTGCAACAGTGAATACACTCGAGCATCTACATTTATGCTAAGTGTGCACAACTGTACTTTTCTGGACAGGGCAGGTAGTCTGAGACTACCTGCCTTTGCTGCCCAGACCTCTCAATGTCATTCCCCTGTCCCTAAGGCTCTCTCACTGTTTTCCAGTTTGGAAAAGCATTATCTCACACAGGTGGGTCTTATCCATTATAGAAAGGGGTTATTTCATGACCTGGGTCACCCCACCCACCATGTGGGCATTCCTCAACCACTCAAAGAAAAACTCCCTCTTTTCCAGCCAGTCATAGACAGTCTGTTTGCTCAAGGGACAATACAACCCATCCCCATGGTGGAAAAGGCAAGGGGTTTTTATTCAAGACTCTTCCTAGTCCCAAGAAACGGACCATGGAGACCGATCTTGGATCTCTCCCACCTCAATATTTTCCTACCAAGTATCCACCTTTCAAATGCTTACCATACAGACCCTCTACACCTTGTTAATGCCTCAGGGATTTCTAGCCACTTTGGACATAAAGGATGCCTACCTGCACATCCCCATAAGGACCAACTACAGGAGATATTTACTTTTCTTTGTGGGTTCCTCACCCTTTCAGTTCTCTGCTTTACCCTTTCAGTTCTCTGCTTTACCCTTTGAACTCTCTACAGCACCAAGGGTATTCACCAAGTGCTTGGCTTCAGTAATTGCCTACTGCAGGACTCAAGGGATTCAAGTCTTCCCATACATAGACGAGCTCCTGATTCAGGCAGAGTGTTCCGGGTCCCTACAATCCCAACTACAAATAGTCATATCAGTTCTGCAAGCACAAGGATTCAAAATCCGTTACCCCAAGTCCAATCTAAATACCTCACAAGACCAAGTGTTCCTCGGGTGCAGACTAAGGAGGGATGTCATGAGGGCATTCCTTTCACCTCAAAGGTGGAAAACTTAAAGCAGTACCTATTCTCAGTCCTCCAAGCCACTACCTTGACAGCCAGGCAATACCTCAGACTTTTGGGTCCTATGGCATCCACTATTCCAATGCTGCCATTGGTAATGCTCCACATGAGAAAATTGCAGTGGTACCGGAGGTCTGTCAGGGCACACCACTCTCACCCCCTGGAGTACAACATCCCTCTCCTTCCTTATCTCAAGAAAGAGATCCTCTGGTGGTTGAACCAAGTGACATTCAACCCAGGGCTCCCCTTACAAGTCCCACAGTTCAGGATATGTAAAGACTCCTCAGATCTGGGTTGGGGAGAGGCCATGGGTACCCTGAGAGTACAGGGTACTTGGTCAGACTCCTGCAGATGGGAGCATATTAATATCAGGGAAATGAGAGCAATTTTATTTGCTCTGAAATCTTTCCAACATACCCTAAAGCAGGGTCCCCTAAAATTGTTCACAGACAACACTACAATTCCATGGTATGTGAACAAGCAGGGTGGAACAAAACCTTACTTGCTGTGCAGACTTGCACTCCAAGTCTGTTAGCTGGTGACCCAGCAGGGAGTCACTCTCCAGGCAGTGTGTATATCCATTCAGCTCAAAACATTCAGGCAGACATCTTGACCAGGCCCATGTCACAATCCCATGATTGGATGCTTCACAGGGATGTGTTTCTGGACATAGTCAAGTAGAGCATACCACAGATAGATCTGTTTGCCTCCCCTCTGAACAGCTTTCATTATTTTGCACCAGGCTACTCAGTCAACTGGCAAGGGCAACAGACGCCTTCTCAATATCGTGGAAGGGGATGTTTCTCTATACATTCTTCCCTTCCTGCTTCTTCAAAAAGTCCTACTGAAAATCAGGCAGAACAAATCAAAAATCTTGTTGGTGACTCCCTTTTGGCCAAGACAACATTGGTTCCCCCTCCTTCTGCATTTAGCCAGGGGCGATCACTACAAGTTACCTCATAGAGTGGACCTTCTCACACAGGACAAGGGATTTCTATTCCATCCCCACCTATATATTCCTGTCTTAAGACTCACCTTGATGCTATTTCAGCTTGTCTGCCTGTAGGACCCCCTTTAATATCCCGGCTACCTGCAAAGTTATTCCTAAACGGAGTACTGCATCTCAGGCCCCCTAGGAAACTGGTTCCATCACCATGGAACCTGAACTATGTTTTAGAGAAGCTCACAGTAGCCCCCTTTGAACCATTATGTAAGGCTTTTCTGAAACACCGAACTTGGCAAACCGTACTTCTGGTAGCCTTGACATCAGCCAGAAGAGTGTCAGCTGCAGGCCGTCATGGCTGTTCCTCCCTTTCTCACCTTCCACAAGGATAGGGTGACTCTTAGAATCAATCCTTCCTTCATGCCTAAAGTGGTCAATGAGTTATCCTTAAACCAAGTCATTCATCTGTGCACCTTCTTTCCACATCCACATAATGACAGTGAGAGAGTAGTACGCACCCTGGATGTTCACAGAAAACTTAGATTTTACCTTGACAAGACCAAATCGAGTAGGAAATCAGACCAATTGTTTGTCTTCTTTCATCCCAGGACTCTGGGAAAAGCAGTAACAAAACATACCTTATTTCTGCCTGAATTTCCAGGGCCATTACCTTTTGCTACACTAACCATGGAAAACATTTAAGATCCAAAATTAAGGCTCACTCTACTACAGCTATGGCTTCATCTGGAGCCTTCTTCAAGGGACTGGACACTGCCTACATTTTAGAGGCAGCTACAAAGGCTTCTGTCCATATCTTTACCAAACATTATATACTGGACCGCATTTCCAAATCTAGAGTGGGATTTGCCAGGGCAATCCTTCATGGATTTCTAGGAAGAAGTTTAAAGCCTCCTCCCTCTTCTTCTCTTTGAGCTGCGGAACTCACCCAATAGTTTGGAATACTACAACAAGAGAATAGAAAGACATAGAATAGTTGTGTAAAATCTTACCATAACCATATATGTCCTTCTCTTCCATGTTGCAGTATTCCTTCCCTCCCACCGTCCCCCTTCTTTTAGTAAATTTTCTCTTCTTGGATGATACTGGACTCATACAGCTATCCTGGGACTGGGGTCCTACTGGGGTGTTCAGTTCTGAGGAATGGTACGTGCAGACATCACTTTTATGGCCCATGCTCCCTTAGCCAACGTCAGATGCCCCACATACCTAACAATGACTAGAAGCTGTTTCATACTGGCCAGATGTTCGGGACATTCGGGTAGTAAGTATAGGATAACCCAAAGGTTTGGAATACTGCAACATGGAAGAGAAAGACATCTATCGTTATGTTAAGACTTTACACAACTGTTGTTTCTCTCTCTGGATAGAACAAAAGATGTTAGGAAGGATGACCAACTCTTTTCTCTTTGTCACTCACAATAAAGTGGTACCAAGCATTTCCAAGGTTACTCTATCCAGTGGTACTCAGAATGCATTATTTTTTGTTATGAAAAATAATCTTTACCTAATGTCACCCTGGGGGAGAGGTGGTCTTGCAGAATCAAGGCTTCAGAGGTCTTTGCTTCAAGAAACCTTTTCAGTGCCCCTGAACACTTGCTTGACTGCTGCAATCTGGAGGCAGTTGGAGGCACTTTTCTCTGCATCCAGCAACCTGGACTTCAATCATTCAAGACCAATGGGTGCAGAGGATCATAACCAGAGGCTACTTCATTCCCTTTCATACACTGCCTTTAGCCCAAAGATTTCTCCTTTCACTTCAAAAATAAAGAAGCTTCTAAACAACTGAGTCATCCAAGAGGTCCCACTAGACCAAAGAAGATCTGGAACTTACTCAAGACTCTCTTTAGTGCCAAAGAAAAACATGGACCTAAGGCCAATTCTGGACATAGGTTATTTGAACAGATTTGTAAGAAAAATGAAACTCTGGATGGTCGTGGTACAGCCTATTCTTTCTCTTCTGAGGGAGAACAACTGAATGTGCTTGATAGATCTTCAGGATGCGTGCCACCATATAAACATGGACAGATGCTCTAGGAAGTATCCTCACTTCTGGCTGGGAGCCACTCATTTCCAGTTCTTAGCTCTGCTCTTTGGTCTCACCACAGCCCCCCAAGTGTTCACTAAATATATGGCGGTAGTAGCAGCTCATCTTCAACTGCAGGGGTTCTGTTTGTTTCCTTATATGGATGATTGGCTTATAAAAGCCCCTACCAGGGATCTTCTCATCTAAGCCAAGGATTCCTTGCTCCATCTGTTTTCAGACCTAGGCATTATGGTGAATTTAACAAAGTCCAAACTTCTCCAAGCTCAATCTTTAGATTTCATAGGAGCTCAGCTGGACCAAAGCTCTAAACTGCAAAACCTCCTCAAACAAGGATTGCATCCATTCCTCAACTAGCCTTTGCTCTCTTGTCCTGTCTGAAGCCAACAGGAAAAAAACAGTTCTTTGTTTTCTAAGCTCTGTGGCAGCTTTGATCACCCTGATTCCCCTGGCCAGGTACAAGCTGCAAGTTCTACAGTGGATTGTTGCAGTCTAATGGTCAATAAAACATCAACCTTTGTTTTTCGAAGTACCTTTAACTAAAATTTGCAAAGCTGGTATCTAGCAGTGGTTGGAGTCATCATATATTTCACAAGGAAGACCCTTCAATTTTCCTTTTCCCCCAAGCCATGATGACCAGAGATGCTTCCCTCTTGGTGTGGGAGGGCAGTACCTAGGAAAGATGGCCCAAAGTACATGGTCACAATCAGAGGCCAGTCTACATGTTGATGTCTTGGAGATGAGAGGGATCCCCCTAGTTTTTTAGGCCTTTCAGGACACCTTCCCCTCAGATGTGATCTCTATCCATGCAGACAATATGCAGTTGTGTGGTACATCAACAAACAGCAGAAAAACAGATCTCGTCAATTATGTCAAAAGGGTATAAGAGTCTGGTGATGGGCAATTTCTTCTCATTGTTTTCTAATAGCAATGCATATTCTAGGGAAGTCCAGTTTAACGGACAGTTTAAGCAGGTCTAGCCTTCTCCCGCATGAGTGGTCTCTCAATTCAGTAGCCATAGGTTCATAGGTTCATAGGTTCATACTAGGCTATCTGCCTGAGGGCATTTACAAGCCTAGCCCATAGTTTTGTGGCTTACGCCACCCCTTTAGTATGGGGAACTATACCCATTATTTTGCTGTGCCTCTGTCGAGCAGTGACACTGAGGTAATCCCTGGGGTATATCTGCGATCTCCCATCCATTGGTCAAGATTTCTCTTGAACAAGGCCAGCGAGGTGCTCTGCCTCACATATACCGGGATTTTATTCCACAGCATAGGGAGTCTTTGGGTGATGAATCTATCCCTCCAGCACATCTTATTAATAGCCGTGTCGAGGTTTAAGTCTCCCGCCCTTGTGGCTCTGACGGATCTAGATTTTTTGAGGTGAAGCATATTCATCAAATCTGGGTTTGACATGGCCTTGTATGTTAGGCAAAGGTCACCTCTGAGCAAGCGGTAGGCGACTGAATAGAGTTGGAGTTCTTTCAGTCGGGCAGCATAGGACAGATGTTTGAGACCCTTTATCCTTTTGGTGAGGAACTTTTGTGGCCTCTCTAGCTGCTGCAAGTGTCGGGTCAGATACATTCCGAATGGGGCATTGTACTCAATCATTGGTCTGATGAGTGATGAGTATAGGGAGACTATGACCTCCCTTGATCTAGATGAGAATCCCTTCATGATAAGGTGGGCAATGTAGAAGGTCTTCCTAACTACTTTAGCTACATGGGTGTTGAATGACAGACTACTATCAACCTGGGTCCCCAGGTCCCTGATAACTTCTTCTGTGCTCAGTGGATTGCCACCTATTTGGTAGCTAGGGGTAACCTTGTTTTTCCCGAAGGGTATGACTATGCATTTGTGGCATTTAACTTTAGGCCATGGCTCTGGCACCAGTTATCCGTTTCTGTGAGACCCTTCTGAAGGATATCTGTGTCAGATGTGTTTTCTACTATGGCCCAGTTTGCAGTCATCTGCAAACTTTGTCAGCCATAACCCTCCTGTGTTTGCTTGTACTTGGAAAAGTAGATGCCAAACAAGAGTGGGCCCAGGACTGAGCCCTGTGGTACACCACTTGTGACAGGCTTTGAGTCTGACATGGCGCCAGCAACTCTGACCCTGTGGGTTCTGTCACTCAGCCAGTTTGCAACCCATCTTGTGATGTATGGGTTAACATTTAAGCTGATGAGTTTTTCAATGATACCCGAGTGGGGTATTGTATCAAGGCCTTCGCCAGATCGAGGTAGGCTGTATGGACTGCCTTTCCCTCATCAATGGCTTTGGTGACTGTTTGAAAAAGTCAACCAAATTTAGAAGGCATGATCTGCCTTTGACAAAGCCAAACTGGGATGAATCCAAAGTCTGCAAATTCCCTATGTCTTTATTTATGAGGTCCATTATGATCCTCTCCATGGCTTTGCAGATAAGGCTTGTCAAGCTAATGGGCGGTAATTTCCAGGGTCGGTGGAGGCACCGCCTTTGTGAAGTGGGACCACAGTTGCAGTGCGCCACTCCTGGATGCGTATCCAGAGGTAAGACTATGATTAAACAGCTGTCCTAGCTGTGGGTTTAATTCCTCGTTGAGTTCGTGGAGCACACAGCCGGGGACACCATCAGGTCCCATGGATGCTGTGTTTTTGCTTTGGAGAGAGCAGTTCTCACTTGGGCGTTGGAGATGTTTGGGGGCTGCAATCGCTGGTATAGATATCTCTCCTTTTGGGGGAGGGAGAAGTTTGCACTGAACCTGTCAGCCAGTATGTTGGCAATGTCTGTAGGATCAGTAATCTTCACATCATTTTGAACTAGTTCTGAGCATATCTGGGAGTTTCCTCCCAGGTTTCTAACATAGCTAAAGAAGGCCTTATGATTGTCTTTTGAGTCTTTAGCTATTTTTCTCTCAAAATTTGCTTTGGATGATTTTATGAGAGCTCTTAGTTTTTACTTATAGTGATCAAGGGTGTCTTACCTTTTAAGGATTTTGCTCTATCTTGTAGTAGCTTCCTCCTTTTGTTGTAGAGTTTGTTTATGGCTGGGGTCCACCAGACTGGACGCTTGCCTTTGGTACAAAGAGTCTTTGTTTTGCTTGGGATTGCCTTATCCATGCAGTCCTGCAGGTGCTGGTAGAAGGCATTTGTAAGTGATTTAGCGGCTTGAGTACTGTTTTCCGCCGGCTCGGGGGCCTTAAAGGAGACCACACTAGTCTTTAGAAGTGTGAAGTCGGCTTTCGAGAAGTTCTTTACTGAGCAGATATTCAGCCATTGGAGCCAACTGTGGTGCAATCTCTTTGCATCTCCACACAATGCAATGCGCAGCAAGTTATTTGTTCTGGTCCCAAAGAGGGGGAGTCACCAGCGGGATGCTCTGACTCACAACTGACCCCTAAAACTCCTTTATGCCGCCTTCCAATTCCTTGGTTTCCAACATTTTTCAGAAAGCAGAGTCAAAGAAGATCACAGTCATCCTTATAGCCTCCTACTGGCCTGGACAAATAAAGTTTCCCTTCCTCTGGCCTCATCTAGAACACCTTCCCTGGGTGTTGGGCTCCAAATGTACTCTGTCACTAGTCAGGATCGCCATACTTGAGCATTCATTGCCTCAAGTTGACTGTGTGGTTTTCCAATTTCATTAATGGCTAGACAGTCCAGGTTTCATCCATGGTTGTTCCTATCCTGACTCCTTCACAAAAACGTTCTAGACATAAAATTTACAAAAGCAAATTAAAAGGTTCTCCAGCTGGGCAGCTGAGAACAGTCTTGATCCTTTTCCCATCTCCTCTTGGATTGCAGTCTTGGATTCTCTGGCAATCATGAAAGTTCTGTCCTTTTTCAGAATGGAGCCAGCTATTCCACTATCAAAGTACAGTTAGCAGCCTTATATTCCTTTCATATTGGCGAGAATCACATTTTTTATTGCATTCTTAATGCTGCCTGAAGCCTTTCTTAAAGGAACATTTCTCTTAATGCCCCTGCTTAGAGACCCAGTTCCTCTCTGGGAGCCTTAAATAGCCTTCCATTTTGAACCTGTTGCCAAGGATGATTTAAAATTTTTATCATATAAAACTCAATTCTTGGTTGGTGTTACTTCTGCTAGGAATATTTCTGAGATCCATGCCTTGTCTGCAAAATCTCCTTACATGGTTTTTCGCAAAGATAGTTTGTTTGAAGACCAACCCCCTCCTTTTTTTTCCCCCCAAAGCTGACTTCTGAATCTCTATCAACCAATCTATAGTTCGTCCTGTTTTTCATAAAATTTTCAAACAAAGGTAAATACACATTGCACTTACTGGATCTTTACCACCAGTTACAATGCTGTTTACTTCAGACAAAATACTTCAGGAAAACTGGTCAGTTGTTTGTCTCTTACTCCCTTGTCAGGATGGGAAAGGGAGTATCCAAAGTCACTCTTTCCCATTGACTTTCTAAATGTATATCCTATGTTTACAGAGAAAGGGGGTTATCACTCTCTACAAACCCAAAAGCCCATCCTGCTAGAGCTGTAGCTTCATCAACATCTTTCTTTTTCAGAGTACCTCTCAATGACATCTGTGCAGCTGCCACCTGGTCCAAGGTTCATACCTTCATTTCACATTACAAACTGGATATACAGTCCAGATTGAGTACCTCCATTAGTTCACCTATGCTCAATAATATCCTTCCATAAAACCACCCA
Organism: Protopterus annectens; assembly: GCF_019279795.1. Lineage (NCBI taxonomy): Eukaryota > Metazoa > Chordata > Ceratodontiformes > Protopteridae > Protopterus > Protopterus annectens. The sequence continues at coordinate 663,994,148 of NC_056735.1, read as the reverse complement.
TGTATTAACATAGCTGTGGGCTCTGTCCCATACATTGAGGAATGAATGGAAAAGACATCAGATATGAAAGTTATGTACTCACCATAATGATCGATATGTGTCATCTGTTTCCTTCCCTCTTCAACCCCCTCCTTTCCCCTTCCATATTTGACATTGTATTAAGCTTGTTAACTCCTGGACTTCTCTGGCTGACTTAGCCTTGGTTCCTACAGGTTTCTTATCAAGTCTGTATGTATCAGCGGAGTTCTTAACTTATATCTTAGGCACTGTACACTTTCCTTTTTTCTTACAGGCAAACAAATCTGAGGTGGTTGGGTTTACACAGGAAATTATGGATAAGGGAAGGAGCCTGAGCACCCAATCCAAAGCTGGAAAGGGGCTAAATTCTGATCTGAAGATCCATATGTGGAGTAAGGATGGAAATAGACAACACAAATCTGTTGTTATGGTGAGTATATATTTTCAGTTTTTTATACAGTACTACAAGTGCAGACTCTTCTGCCCAACACCTTTCCCTTCATACATTATTCCCTGTTTAGGGCATTAGCAATTGAAAGTCAATTTTCCTTACAGAATCCCATTCCATGCACATCATCCATCACATTTTTGTGGGTAGTAAAACATCAAGCTGACTTTCATCCAAGTTATTCAACCAATCTAATGATGCCATTTCTGTATTATCTGCTCACATGATTCTGGAAGATTTACTTCCAGCTTGCCAGAGCTGATTCTTCCTGATAAGTTGGATCTCATCATTCATTTTCATCTTCACCACTTAGATGCTTTTCAGATGGTCCATCGTCTCTGGGGTTCATTTGTTTCTACACATTGTGATACAGTGACTACTGTGCCTAAAAAAATACTGCTTATTCTGGTGTCTACTGCAGTTCCCTTTACCTTAGTGTGTGTCATGGAAAGAGAACACAAAGCGGGCAGGCAGGCAAACCAGAGAGAGAGGCAATTTTCCATTATAACTAATAGGGAGTTGTTGCCTTATGTGTATAACTTGTCAGATACCTCATCAGCAATTCAGATTCGTGACTTTGGGATCAAGAAGAGGGTTTTAAAGTAGAGCCTACATGGAGCTACATGTGAAGGATGAAGACAGTCTAGGTGTACCTATAATCAGAAAACACATAGGAGCTTTCGTCCTACAAAGGTGAAACTTCCTTTATGTCAAACTGATTGAGCTCTAAAGGGGGAGAGAAATCACCACATGATGCAAGTATAGTAAATACTCTGAAAAGCTGAATGTCAAAAAAGATAGGATTAATCATTGTGCAAGTACCTTTGTGGATTACGTACTAAGTAAGGTATTGTTTCAGTTTGTTACATGAGCAAGCAAAGACAGTGATTTGATTTAGCAACTGTATTTTGTTTTACAGTTAAAGTGACAGTTTGCCCTCATTTTGCCTGTGGTGTTCCTCAAAACTGCATTTATGTTGGTTGAATGAAGCATTTTAGTTCATTTTGTATCCATGTGCTCATACAATTTGAAACGTAAGCATCTAGTTTCATGCATGCTTTAAAGAGTAATGTGTTGAGCTAATTCTCCTTTATGTGCTTTATTGATTGATGCAGCTAACAGAAGAACAGTTTTTGTTATGAACTCTGGCTTTACATGCTACCTGAAAGCAGAGACTGCCTGCATTTGTTTTATGTCTCCACCACTAAAAAGATTGCAAGTCTATTTATCCCTTTAAATGATTTGCACTATTGTTCATAAGTTCATAGGTGAATACTAGGCTAACTTCCCTGATGGGCCATTTTAAGTCTAACTAGCAACCCAAAGTCAAAATCAAACCACATACCTTGTGATTTTGAGCCAAATACTTTAACCATTATGCTAAACCCACCCCTTCTTTTAAATTGTGCGGTAAACTGTGTGAAAAGTATTAAAACCCTTGGGGATCATGCAGGGATATTCTCTAGCAAAGGAGAACCTCACAGCAGTGAAAGAAAACATTTTCTGGTAATAAAAAATGCCTGCATTGAAACTATAACTGCTGTATTCTAGCCAAAATAAAAAGGCTTTAGTGAACTCTACTGCATTTCTTCAAGAAATTCCAATCACTGCCAATTATCCTACAGCTGTCCTAGTGAGAAGTGCATCCCTTGACTAACACCTCAATCTTTCACCTTGGTGGGAATCCCAAAGAGCAATTCACTTCTGAAAAAAAAAACTTTAAACAGCAGATAATTCATAGGATCATAGAAGATTACTAGGCTACTAGCCAAGAATTTACCCCCCCCCCCAAAAAAAAAAAAGAAACCTCAGTCAGGACCTGTCACCTGTCAGCGAGGGACAAAGGTGGAATCCCTGGGACAAATCTATGGTTTCCCATCCACTCATCAAGGTTGCGTTTGAAGAAGGTCAGTAAGGTACTCTGACATGTATGGGAAGTCTATTCCAGAGACAGGGCAGCCTCTGGGAGACAAACCTGTCTCTCCAGCAGGTTTTGTTGATGTCGCATATTAGATTTAGGCCTATTGAGCAGGTAATGCGTGAGGAGTTAGCATCTCCAATAGGGCAGGGTCTGACACTGCCTTGTAGGCAAGACACAGATCATCTCTGAGCAGTCTTTATGATATCGAGTAGAGTGATAGTGATTTAAGCCTGTCCACATAGGATAGTTGCTGGAGGCCATGGATTCTCTTTGTGAGGTATTTCTGTGGCCGAATGTGAGATTGTTGTCAACCTGAATACCCAGGTCTCTCATCACAGATTGTGTGCTTAGGCAGTTGCCATTAATGTGGTAATCAGTATTGCTGTGTTTTTGCTGAATGGTATGATAATACATTTTTTTACATTTAACTTAAGGCCATGACTTTGGCACCAGTTATTTGTAGCTGTGAAACCCTCTTGCAGTATGTTAACATAAATTGGGGAGTCAATGACAGCACCCAACTTACAGTGATCCACAAACTTGGTCAGCTGCAGGCCCTTTGTTTTTGTCTGGGCCTCTGAGAAGTATATGTCAAACAGTAGGGGTCCCAGGACAAATCCCTGGGGAACACTAGTGACAGGTCTGCTGTTGGAGGTGGCAGTTCCTATTTTGACATTGTGGGTCCTATCTGTGAGCCAGTTGGCCACCCATCTGATTAGATAGGGATTAACACCAACCTGTGTTAGCTTTTCAGTGATGCCGAATGGAGGATTGTGTCAATAGCCTTGGCCAGGTCAAGGTAAGCTGTGTGTACTGACTTTCCCTCATCCAGAGCATTGGTGACAGTCTCAAAGAAGTCAACTAGGTTCAATACGCAAGATCTGCCCCTGATGAATCCAAATTGGGTGGGGTTGAGTGCTTGGAGATTGCCTGTGTTCTTGTTTATGAGATCCATCATAATTTGCTCCATGATTTTACAGATCAGACTTGTAAAGCTGATGGGGTGGTAGTTTGCCAGGTCAGTAGTGGCACCACCTTTGTGCAAAGGGATGACAATGGCAGATGTTCATCATGTTTCACTGTTGCAGTCATTACAATTGGGTTATCCTGCTGGCAGGCTACCCACAGTCGGCCTGAATTCCAAAGTCTAGGTCCGGCGTCGGTTGCTGTCACCTCCTCCCTGACGTCAGTGCGCCAGGGGTATAAAAGATGCAGCCGACGCCATTTTCTTCAGTCTTTCTTGCCGTGCAGTGCCCGAAGCAAAAGCAGTTCGCAAGTGCCGGTTGGCCGACTCCTGATATTTTCAAGCCCGAATTTAAGATCCAAAGTCTTCATTAAAAGCTAAGTACCCCGTTGGGGAAACTTTTTTCTTGCTCCAGTCCAAAGTAAGAAAAAGTTAATAATTGTATTTCTTGTGGGAAGCAAATACCTCATAAGGATTTTCATTCTTACTGCATTCCTTGCCTAGGCCCTGACCACGACGTTGCTAGTTGTCAGTTTTGTGCTAGATTTAACCAACACACTATTAAGTGTCGGTACGATTTTGCATTTCATTACTTTGGCAGAAGATTTAATTATATGATGCCGTTGGAACAGCCGACTACCGGAGTTTACAAAAAACGCAAGGAAAAAGAGAAGGACAGGCATCTGAGGTCCAAAACCGATGAGGCTTCTTCTAGGCCAGTTCGCTGGTTCTCAGTGAGGCGCTTTTGCAGCCCCTGACGACCACTACTTTAGAGCCACAGGCCAATACCGACTCCCATGTGGAGTCAACCAGGCCTACAGAAACTCAAGGAATTGGACCTTCAGAAACCATTCCCTCAGATGGGTCCGGAGCTGCTGAGCAGGCATCGGCTTCTGAGGGCATTTTCAGGCCTACACAACTATATGTTAAAACTACTTCAGCTACAAAGGCAAAGACTAAAGCAGCTTTAAAGACAAAGAAACAAGTACAACAGCCCCATGGACAGGCCTCCATGCCTAAAAACGGATGCTGAAAATGGCCAAAGACCTAATTACTTTGATCAGGGGTTCTCATGCCCCTCCTGACAAGAGGCCTAGGCAAGAGGTAGAATATGAATCTTCAGATCAGGTTTCCATTTCATCTGATTCCTCTTCTGATCAGGAATACTCTCTTCCTCATCAGGATTCTGATGCTGAAGAATCTTTCCCTTCAGCTTCTCCTCCTGAGGATTATTCTTTTGGGGAAACACTGCATACCATGAGGGAGCATTTCCACTGGGAGAGCCAAGATTATTCAGAATCTAAGAAAAGGCTCAGAGACTTTTTTTACTGCCTCAGCACAGCCCCCTGGCTATTCCACCTGTGCTAGACATTATAGATGATGTATTTTCAGAGTCCAGTCTGACTCCAGACTCCTTACCTCCAGCTCCTGTTAAGCCAGATAGATACTACAGGGTCCCAGACTCCCACATATTTATTTTTAAAAACCCTGCTGCTGACCCAGAAACTCTCTTTCAGGGTCTCAAGGCTTCCACTGCAAAAAACCCTACTCCCTCTGACAGAGATTCCAGGGCACTGGACAGATGGGGAAAAAAGATTTACACTTCTGCTACCTTGGCTATAAGGGCTTTAAATTGTCAGTTTCACATGCTTAAATATCAGCAATACATTATGTCATTGTTTAAACAGAAAATGTTGACAAATTCTGAATGCAGAAAATAAAGAAATGCAGGATTTATTGCATGTAGCTGAACAAGTTGGAAAGCATACTTTACAATGTGGTTTTGATTCTTTGGAGGCCTCCTGCAGAGCGGCTGTTACGGGTTCTGTCATTAGGAGGCATGCTTGATTAAAAGAACAGAATCTGCCTGATCATGTAAAGTGCCCACTGAGTGGCGCAGAGCTACAGTTATCCCAATCCACTAGGGGGGATCCACCTTGGATCCTGGAAACTACCATCCCATCAGTCTGACAAGCCTTATCTGCAAGGCCATGGAGCGTATTATCATGGAACTTATAAACAAAGACATTGTCAACCTTCAAACACTGGACCCCACCCAGTTTGGGTTTGTGAAGGGCCGATCTTGTCTCCTGAACCTGATTGACTTCTTTGAATCAGTCTCCAGAGCCATGGACAAGGGTAAGGTGGTCCACACAGCCTATCTAGACCTTGCCAAGGCCTTTGACACCATCCCCCACTCTGGAATCATAGATAAACTTACTAAGTTGGGCATTAATCCCTATGTCACCCAATGGGTTGCTAAATGGCTTACTGATAGAACCCACACTGTAAAAGTAGCTGACTCCAAATCCAGCTCCAGACAAGTGACAAGTGGAGTACCTCAGGGTTCAGTCCTGGGGCCGCTCTTGTTTGGCATCTACTTCTCTGAAGTACAGGTCAACACTAAGGGACTCTGACTAACAAAGTTTGCAGATGATTGCAAACAGGGAGCCATTATTTAATCCCCAAATGATGTGGATACTCTACAAAAGGGCCTTACAGAAACAGATGCTTGGTGCCAGAGCCATGGGCTCAAGCTCAATGCCAAGAAATGTATTGTTATCCCCTTTGGGAAAAAATATGTATCCATGAATTACCATATAGGTGGCAGTACACTAAACACAGAAAGTGTGATAAGAGACTTAGGGACACAGGTGGACAGTGGTCTCACCTTCGATAACCACATCGCCACAACAGTCAGGAAATCCTTCTATGTGGCACACTTCATCACAAAGGGCTTTTCATCCAGAAAAAAGGAGGTCATTGTCCCACTGTACTCATCCCTCATTAGACCCATTATAGAATACAACACCCCATTTGGTATGTACCTCTCAAGACATCTGAAACAACTGGAAAGGCCTCAGAAATACCTCACTAAAAGAATCACAGGCCTAAAGCAGATGCCCTACGCTGACTGCCTTAAAAAACTCCAGCTGTACTTTGCCGCATATCGTCTGCTCAGAGGCGATCTCTGCTTAACCTACAAGGCCATGTCAAACCCAGAGCTGTTGGACATGCTACACTTAAAGAAATCCCAATCTCTCAGAGCTACACGCTCCAGGGATCTAAACCTTGTCATCACAATAAACAAAACATGCTGGAGGGATAGGTTCCTGACCCAGAGACTCCCCAGACTCTGGAATAGATTGCCCATACATGTCAAGCAGAGTGCCTCTTTGGACCTCTTCAAGAGGAACCTTGACGATTGGATGGGAGAAAGGAAATTGACCCCAGGGATCACGTCAGTCGCCCTGCTAGACAGGGGTCCAGGAAAGTAAATAATGTGGGAAGAAATAGCCAGGGATTGTTATGGCTAGGCTTGTATAGGCCCTAGGGCTGATAGCCTAGTACCAACCTATGAACATATTACAGCATGATACCTTGTTTGGTGTTAAAGCAGAAGAGGTGTTGAAGAAAATTTAGGACAAAGCCAAATCTATGCAGACAGTCAAGGATTTCTTACAGGTACAGCCTCCAAGATTTAGCAGACACTGGCCTACAAAGAATTGGTCCTTTCCAGTGTCAGACAGGCCACCAAGAGGCAGATACAGATGCCCTAGAGGCAGATCCCAGCCCCAAGGCTCATACAGGTCTAAACAATGGGGTGCTTCTACCTCCAAAAGCGGAGAAGACAAATCACAGCCATACAGAAAGCAGTCCCGATGACTTCCCCCTGCCAGCGCCAAGCACTTATCTTCTGGCAGCTTTTTTAGGAGGAAAAACTAGCATTTTTTTCTCAAAACTGGCACCTAATCACCCAGGACAAATGGGTTTTGAACATAGTGTCACAAGGTTACAGGTTCCACTTTCACACCATGCCAAGGGCAAACGGTATGTCGGACCTGCCAAAAAATCAATGGGCAGAGGCACAAAAACAAGTTTCATCCCTCATGGACATGAGGGCCATTTAACAAGTACCACAACAAGAGCAGGGACAAGGAATTTACTCAAGACTTTTCTTGGTGCCCAGAAAGGACAAAGCCTGTAGGCCAATACTGGACCTATCTATTCTAAACACATACCTGAATATTCCAAAATTCAAAATGTTAACTCTGCAGCAGCTTCTGCCCATGCTGGGCAAGAAGGCTTGGCTTGTAACTTTAGACCTAAAAGAGGCATACCTGCATGTTCCAATCAGACAATCATGCAGAAGATACCTCAGATTCATAGCTGGCTCAATGCATTACCAATTCTCTGCACTACCCTTTGGCTTATCTACTGCGCCCAGGGTCTTCACAAAATGCCTGGCACCAGTAATTGCTTTTTGCAGACAAAGAAGAATACAAATATATCTTTACTTGGACGACTGCCTTATTCAAGCAGAGAACAAGGACATACTACTACAGCATCTGGTGTTTGTAAAAAGATTATTAACATGCCCTAGGGTACACAGTAAACAAAAAGAAATCAAAACTTGTACCCTCTCAAGAGATAATATTCCTGGGTGCAAGCTTAAATACAACTGCCCAGATGGCTTATCTCACGCCAGACAAACAAAGGCAACTGACTACTTATTTCAAAAATTTGGCAATAAACACCCAGTTAACTTCAAGAAAAATTCTGCAGGCTTTGGGCTTAATGGCATCCTGCATTCTGCTAATTCCATATGCATGACTGCATATGAGGAAACTACAATGGTATCTAAAAAGTGTTTGGACTCAGCATTGCCACAGCCTGGAAACAGTAATTACACTCATTCCCTGCCTGCAACAGGAGTTTCGATGGTGGGCAAAGGCCTGTCACCACAACAAGGGGCAGCCATTCACCATACCCCCAGCCAGGCAGACATTGACAACAGATGCATCGGATTATGCCTGGGGGGCACACATGGCAGGAAGATGTATTCAGGGCTCATGGTCCGCAACCCAAATGCATCTACATATCAACCAAAAAGAGATGCTAGCTGTTCAAAATGCCCTGACAGCCTTCAAGGATCTACTTCATCCAGGGCAATTACTGATAAGGACGGACAATACTACAGTCGTGTGGTACATAAACAAGCAGGGAGGCACACATTCCTACCCCCTTTGCAGACTAGCCATGAATTTGTGGGACACAGCATTGACTTACCAGGTACATCTGCAAGCACAATTCCTGCCAGGAAGGATAAATACTCTGGCAGACAAACTAAGCAGAAACCTCATGAATCCCCACGGATGGAAATTGGATCCACAAGTCTTCAACATGATAAAAGGAATTGGGGATGCCCGGACATAGATCTATTTGGCTCCCCTCACAACTGCCAACTACAGAGATTCTGCACAAGGACTTATCACAAGCAAGCATGGGAATGGATGCTCTATCTTTCAGCTGGAAAAACTTAACAGTATATGTCTTTCCCCCACTGCCTCTCCTCTCCAAGGTATTCCTAAAGGTCAGACAAGAGAAGCCAAAAATGATACTGATTGCCCCAGACTGGCCCCGCCAGCACTGGTACCCAATCCTCAGGAACTTGACTCAATGCCCAGCATGGGCATTACCTCAAATTCCTCACTTACTGACCCAACAAAACAATCAGATCCTGCACAGCCAACTCAGGACCTTTAATCAGGCAGCATGGTGGATAATGTAGCTTTTCAAAACACACCTCTCTCTAAAGCTGTGATGGATGTTATCTTGGAGATCAGGAGGCCCAGTACCAGAAAATCTTATGCAGAAAAATGGAAGAGGTCCTGTGTTTGGAACCAGGCACAAGGAATTAACATGACTGTTCCAAATATCCCTCAGATTTTACAATACATAACTGAGATGCTGGACAAAGGCCTATCCTTTTCATCAATTAAGATTCATGCCTCTGCCATTTCAGCTCATTACAATACAGAGCCACCTATTTTTTTCTCCTCCTTTATTAAGGCAGTACCTCAGAGGAGCCAAAAACTTACGGCCTCCAAGGAGCACACCAATACCTGCATGGGACCACAATTATGTCTTGGAAAAACTCATTCTGCCTCCTTTTGAGCCAGCCGCTACAGCTGACATAAATTTTTTATCATGGAAAACAGCTCTGTTCCCAGCAATAACCTCTGCAAGACGAGTCTCACAGCTACAGGCACTCATGGCTGTGGAACCTTTTATCATTTTTCATCCAGATAGGGTTTCTCTAAGGACGAACCCCACATTTATGCCTAAGGTAGTGTCCAGTGTGGCCCTCAACCAAACTATTAATTTGCCTACTTTTTATCCAAACCTGCAGAATAAGGGTGAGAAACTTCTGCATTCTTTGAACATACACAGACAACTGTGCTTCTACTTGGACAGAACCAAAGCTTTCAGAAAGACTGAGCAATTACTGGTAGCATATGCTGCAGGATCACAAGGAAAGGCTATCTCAAAGCAGACTATTTCCAAGTGGATAGGTCACTGCATTCGTTTATGCTATTCTCAACATGGCAAATCAGTGCCTAAGGGCATTAGGCCACATTCAACCAGAGCAGCAGCCACTTCAGCAGCCTTCCTCAGTGGAGTGCCAATCAAAGACATTTTAGAGGCTGCAACCTGGAGTTCAGTGCACACTTTTACAAAGCACTACCACTTACCACTCTACTCCAAATCCAGAGCAGGCTTTGCCACTGCAGTCCAGCAGGGCCTCATAGCCGCTCCTAATTAGTCCTGCAGGGCCTCATAGCCGCTCCTAATTCTATTTAGTTCCAGCCTCCCAACCTTAGCTTTGGGATTCAACCCAATTGTAATGACTGCAGCAGTGAAACATGATGAACATAGTACAGTTGTGTACCTACCATAAATGTAGATGTTCAAGTGTATTCACTGTTGCAATCCAGGTTACCCACCCTCCATCCCCCTTTTCTTTGCTGGACCATATCTGTACTTCTCTATTCTATACAGCCTATGTGGTGTATTTGCTTGTAGATGAAGGAAACCTGTTACTTGTGGCATGCATGCTTTATAGACATATTTTTAGCCTACCCTTTTGGGGCACCTGACATCTGGGGCAAAGAAAACTGAAGAAAATGGCGTCAGCTGCATCTTTTATACCCCTGGCGCACTGACGTCAGGGAGGAGGCGACAGCAACCGATGCCGGACCTAGACTTTGGAATTCAGGCCAACTGCGGGTAGCCTGCCAGCAGCATAACCCAATTGTAATGACTGCAACAGTGAATACACTCGAACATCTACATTTATGGTAGGTACACAACTGTACTTTCTCCACCCTGCTGGAATGAAGCCTGTAGTTAGGCTGTGGTTAAATAGGGTGCTCCATGCGGAAGCTAGTTCTTGCTGGCGATGGAGCAGAATGCAGCCTGGGCTGTATTCTTTGGCTTGGAATAGGGCCTTTAACACTTGATCTACAGAGATGCAAGGTGTGAGGACAAGTATCAAGGATGTCAACTGGGCCTTTGGGGGGCAATAAGGGGGTGAAGTTTGCACTGAATCTATCAGCCAGCAGGTTGGCTAAGTCAGCACGATCAGTGTAAGTGATGCCATTAAGTACTAGTTTGGAACAAACTTGGGCTTTGGCATGGAGGCTTCTAATGTAACTGAAGAAGGACTTGTGGTTTCCCTTTGTTTTGGAGGCTAGTTTCAACCCATAATTGGCTTTGGAGGTTTTCACTAGTGATCTAATTTGCTTGAGGCAGAGGAGGGAGATTTTCCGATTGGGAATTTACTCCTTTTTACCCTTGGACAGCAGTTTCTTCCTTTTGTTGTGAAGCCTGTTGATAGAGGATGTCCACCGGACAGGTTTGTGTTTCCTTGAGGAGGAGATTTTAGTTCTGTTGGGTATGGCTGAGTCCATGCAGTTGTACAGGTGCTTGTATACTGCACTGGCGTACTGTTCAGCATAGTTGTCTGGATCATCTGAGGGGGGCGGTGGTGCGAAGCTGCTGATACCCTCCCTTAAGAGGTTGTAGTCAGCTTTTGAGAAGTTTTTTAGCCTGGTTACAGCTGGGGTGGGGTTGGGTGGGATAGAAACTTCAAATGAGACAGACCGATGATCTGATCTCACCAGGGAAGAACATGCTATGGGAGTGGTGCAGCAGTCATCCATGTTGGTGACAACAAATCTAGCATGTTCTCTCCCCTTGTGGGGGATAAGACCAGCTGTTCTAGTGAGTTAAAACCGATGACATTAAGGAATTGTTGGGTGAGTACATTAGTGCAAGAATAGTTCACCTAGTCTATGGTGGGGTAGTTGAAGTCACCAAGGGCCAGGTTGTTAGGGAGTACCTTGATGGAGTTAAGTAGGTCCAGGTAGGAGGTGTGGGTATCCTGAGACATGGAGGGGGGGTCTATAGCTGGCTGTAACTTGGATGGGTGTTTTTCCAACTGTCAGTTGCACCTGGAGTAATTCCAGTGCATCATGTTGGTAAACCAGTCTGGAGATGTGCCTGTCCTTAATGAAGATAATGACTCCACCACCCTTAGTCTTTCCAACCTCATTTTGGGGTCGGAAAGTGTGGAATGAGGTATAGCCTGGTAAGGGATGGGTGCTCTCTGCAGCCCTGAACCAAGTTTCCATGACTGCACAGGCATCGGCATCTTCCAGTGTGAGGAGAGCCTCTAGTGAGTGCATTTTCAGATTAAGGCTCCTAGCGTTGAGCAGCATGACCTTCAGTTTACTTTTTGACAGATCTTTTATGTTGGAAAATTTGTCTTTGGGACTTGGCCTAAAAAAGGCACAATGGGGGAGGCAAGAGCTTTGGCCAAGATCCGGAACCCCGGGGGTGACAGGTGGAGGCCATCTCTGGCAAAGCATTGTGGCCTGTCAACCATGTCATCCCAGGCAGACAGATACTAGATCCCCTTAGAAAGACACCAGAAACTAAGCTAATTGTTGAAGTCAAACTTTTTTTGTTGATATTGTGGTATCATTCTTGGTGAAGGTAGGATGCTGCTTAGGGCTAGGGCCGTACCTGCCTGGAGCACATACTCTGAGAGCTCAATCGTGTCTCTCTTCACATAGTCCAGGGAGGTACTTCTCAAGTCATTCACACCAACATGGACAATGACAGAGTCATACTTGTACCTGTTGTGGAGAGACTTGAGTGCATGTGTGATGTGGTGGATTCTAGCGCCTGATGAACAGCTGATTGTGACCTTCTCCTTGTTGAGCCTGGTGAGGGGGACATCGGCGTGTCTCACTATTGAGTCACCAATGACTAGTATGTTTGGTTTATTGTTATGCTTTATGGGCTGCGTTGATTTACTGTTTTGCTTAATGGGATGTGTTTGTGAGACACTGGTGTGCTGACTACTGTGTGTGATGTGATTGGTATTGTGTGTGGAATGTTTGTGACTGTGTTTCTGTTTTGGGGGACTCTGTTGTTTAGGTAAGTTTTTGTTGAGGACCCATGCATAGGTGGGTATGTGACTCTGTGACGTGGGTGGTGTGGTGCTTGTACTGGCAATCTCTTCTTTGTCAGGAGTACTGACTGTGGTGTGAGAGAGCATGGATTCCAGCTTACTGATGTAAATGCATCTTTTGCATGTAGAAAAATTGTGTGGTAGGAGAAGGGGACTGTCCGTGAACATGAGGCAGTTGCTACACTGTCTCAGTATGCCCATATCGACCAGGCTGGCCAGAGAAACTGATTTGATAGCATTTTTATTTGATAGCATTTCAGAAGTAAATGGCTTGAGAAAACTGGCCTCAAGATGAGTGAGCCAGGATACTGTCCTCACACTTGACATAGTCTCACTAAAGGCATACATGGAGCTTGAGGATGTCATTATCTGGAAGTGACACTTGAAATTTTGGCTAGGGCTGGGGCCTCACCTGAATTTCACAACATGACATCCAGTATGCACAGACCATTAAGGTCATAGGTGGCTTATGTAATATATTTTGAAATTGTGGCTGGGATCTCATGTAAATGTAAACATTATACAAAACCTAGCTGCAGGTAAATTTCAAAGGGTACTCCCTAGTATCTTAAGAAATTCGAATTCCAAAGTGCCTTAAGTCTTCTGAACAGCTGTTTTCATAGAATATATAATTGAAACTGTAAATCACAAGTCAGGCAAGGCTAATAATTAGCCTTCATCTAAGTATAACTGGTTGCCTACAGATAAGAACACACAAATTCAATGGAACTTAAGAAGTGTAATGAACAAAATACCACAAAAAAACACAAAGCACGGCCACTGGATCCAATAAAGGCTGACACCCAAAGAAATCCAAATAACCGGACAAACAGGATAATTTCCAGTATGATCTATTGTCTCACAACACCAAGATTAAGTGCTTTCATTCCCCACAGGGAACTTCTTCAGAATAAAGATATGTTCCAAACTCATCAGTTAAATACCTGCATTAATTAATACCTATTATGTAGTTATATAATTAATTAATATTTAATCATCATATAATTAAACTGTAACCAGTATTTCAACATATGTTTGTAAGTATAAAATACTTGGTAAAGAGAAATTTGAAGTATTACATGTACATGGAGACAAAAGGGAGTTACCTTATAACACAGGTACAAATACAGTCCCTTCTAGGCAAAGTGTTACAGAGTATAACTTAACCCATGATGTGGTAATTGACCAAGACTTTACCAGTTCAGAGAGTTATGTAAGACATGGAAGAAGTTCACCTGGGTGTATTGCTAGATATACACTGCTTTGCTAAAGAAAAAGGTGTAGGATCAGAAGAGACAAATAGAACTAAGATTTGGCTGTGGGCAAAAGGATTAGATAAATCTGATAATGAGTTTAACCGAAAGTCTGCTACTTAAGTACTGAATGAGGTCACTGTAGTGGCTGATGAGGCTGTTCTTAAAAATACAGAAGTTATGGCCACTTGCAGTAATGATATAGCTGTAAAAAAATCCATCTTTGATAACCTACTCCCCCTCCCCATCCCAGCCTTCTTACCTTTTTTCCTATGTATTCCTTCTCTGATGTGGGCCTCAGATTTCTGGTGGTCTTTGTAAATGGAGAAACATCAAGATGTGAAGGCATCCTTGGAAAGTTTTATGTGCTGCATAGTCCTGATGCTTGCAATGCAAGATGGACCACCTTCTTACTGAACTAGCATTATGTTAACTGCCCGTAACTTTCATTTCTAGAACTATTTAATTGCAAATTTGCATTAAGTAGCCACCTTTGTGTGGCAGAAAATCTCATTTTAAATAATAAATCTAAAAACTAACATACAGCATAATATAATTGCTCACATAAATGAACAAAAAATCTAGTCAAACTACAGCAGTAGTGAGTATCATAATAAGAAAAAAGTCATCCCAAAATGATATCTGAGGCACACTTTTTCTATGTTTGGTCTAGTGCAAAGTGGACGAGTAACAATCAGTTTCTACTCCCTGATTTTTAACTCCTCAATCACTTTTCTCATGTGAAATCACCAGTCGTGATAAGTCTGTGCACTAGCAGTGATTCATAGTTTTGGGGCTTTTCTTAAGGTTTGTGCAACTGTGGAGTTAGCATATATGAGAGAGAGACTGAGAGAGAGGTGGGGCTGCAGGAGAACTTGCTGTCTGAAAAAAATGCATTTTTTGTTGGTTATGTTGGGTTAGAGCTTTGAACAGTTTGTTTCATCCATCTGAAGCTTCAATAATGTTAATCTTGAAAAAAAAAACATACAGAAGAATGAGGTATTCCCTACACTAATATTTAAAGCAGGACATTATAACAGTTATCCAAATGAAATAAAAGCATGGTATTTATCAGAACCCCCACAACTTTAGTTTGACTAATACTCTGGGTTTGGGAACTTACGGTGGTTAATTTTTTTTTTGGTGGGAGAGGAGGTTGCAAGTCATTCACTACTCCAGCTGCATCTAGGAAGCCTAAAGCCAGCTGTCAAGTACACTTATAATCTGTTCACCTTTCTTTATTGTGTCCAGTATATTGAAAACTGTGTACGTCTGAGACTTAGAAAAACCCTTTCCCCTGAAGAATAGACTGTAGGTATGGCATAATAAAACAGGTCCTACATAGAATATCATAACTGAATCTTCACCAGCATGAGCTCACTCCCAGCTCTTTGTGGACAAAAACAGGGCTTTTAAGTCTTTTACTGAAAGACTAAGCAATTTGTGGGGTTTCATATCTAGAGGTAAATAGGTAGGGATAAAAAAGTCTTCAAACCCAGTTATATGTGATCTGTTTTATACATTGAAACAATACTATACCGCTATCAGACTCCCAGTGATAAAGTTTTGCAAAGCCTGTGTGATGTTCAGGTGACCAGCTCTATCACAAATTTATACAGAATCCAGGAACGTTTTCATTATAACTGCTGCAAATGATTGTCAGCAGTTTCGAAAATGTTCTTTTAGTGCTAAAGTCATGACAAAATCCATATTAACAGTACAAGGTAATGTCCTCATCCTAAAAAAAGAGAGCTAGTTGTGCATCAGGTAGATGGGGAACAAAGGCTATTGAATAATAGCTTTGACACTCCAGCCTATAAACCTTATCCCACAATGATTCTATGATAGCTTTCCTGTCAGCAGAAAAATACTTCAATCATTTGTGACACTAGCAATTTTCAGTATTACAGTGTTACAGTGATATGTTTAGCATACAGTGGAACTGTGATGCAGAAATGCCTGATTGGTACTGCACAATGTTTTGTTTAATGTTGTTGTATTTGTAGTCCTTAAATTCACTTAGGTTCTGAAATCAAAGGAGATACAGTGAAAGTGGAGAGTGGGAAGAGAGGATGGGGTGGGTTAAGAGGGATGAAATAGGTTCAGCCTGGTAAGGAGCAGGAACATAAGCAATTGTCATTTAGGTGGGATTTCAGCAGTTTTTTTGAAGTGTGCTGGGTTTTCTGTTTAGTATGTTCTGGGAGGGGTGGTGGTGGAAATGAATGTTATGTTTAATATTTGACAATACTAATAGTCTTGCTATGCCTATTAAGGTGGATTGTGGTCTCTAAATTGCCCATAGGTAGGTGTGTGTGTGTGTGTGTGCGTGTGTGTGTCCATCCACAGGCAGCGGTGGCTGTCCATGGGATCTCTGTAGGAGTCAGACGTGACTTGTAAGAGAGCGAGTACCATTCAAGAGGATCACAAGAAAGAAATTGTGGAAGCAAACGCCAGAACTCAAGTATCAGTAATGAAAGAAGGAAAATGTGTCTAGAGTACATAAAATGGAACTATGTACGTCTAGGAAGAGGATAAAGCTTGGATCTCAGGTTTGGGGACTACAGACATTGAGGAGAATATGGTAACTTTCATGAGCTTTTAGTTTTAGCGTGTGAAGAATGTAACCCACTTCAAATGTCATGGTGATGCTGTGATTAACATAAACAATGATTGTGACAAAATAAATATGTTTAAATAAAAATACCTTGGAATGAAAAGAAACACAGTGCCATTACTGAGATCTAATGTCACATACTTACAGATGAACCTTAGAATTATAATAAACTCAAATTCATTATTTCCACTGATGAAAAATACATTTTTCTGAAAATGGGTACACTAAACTGAAATTAACAGTCAGCCTTCAGTAACTTTTGTTCATTCTCATGTTTGATTTTTACAGCTGGAATACATGAAACATACTCCAAATTCTGAAATACTTGCACAATGTAGACACGGCTGACAAAAATAATTGACTTATGGACCTTCTTATTCTTCTGGAGGTTAATGCTTTATTTAAATCAGGCCTTCTTGAAGCACATAAATATTTCTTCTATTGAGAATAGTGTTAGAAAAATGAGCAAAATCAGATACAGGGGAAGGAAGTGTCTTGATAACAAAATATTCTGCCTCAAATGCATTCAGTTGAGATCAGAAGACTTAAATGGGCATTTATCCAAAACTGATGTTTTACGTGAAGATAAGCTGAAAAGAGCACACTCACCTGAGGTTGCCATTACTTACAGAAAAGACAGATATGTTTCTTCTGCACAGAAAGTTAATTATCTGCCTTTTTGTTTCATTGCCACATTTGGAGAAAAGCACAATTTTGAAACACAACTCGTACATTTCTCTAATTTCAGCTCTCATGTTTCAACAAAATACAGAACTCCTGATCAGTTTTGTGATGGAAGTATTTTTTACGCATAAATTAATATTGTTAGTAAAAATATATAACTGAAGATATATAGAATGAGGAAGCAGTGTTATTTTATTTTCAAAATTTTGTAAAAAATGAAAGCATTTTAATCAAGAGTTTTTGACTCCTCTTTAAACTTGTTAGTCAGATGTGGCCTAAAAAATGAAGACTTGCTTTCTTACTGATTGTTATCTATTATTATTTATTTTCTTTAAATAAACTGCTGTTGCAAAACTCAATCTGTAGGTCAACATTTTTATTTTGGTATGAATGTCATCTGAACTGTAGTAAGGTTCTAGAGCTACATATCACTTATATAGACTTGGATGTTTGCACCATAGTTCACATAAAGTAAAACTATAAAACAAAAATGCATGTTTCAGTTGAAATGGGATGCCACATTTTATAAAATGTTAAGTAAAGAATTATACAACTACTAAATGTGTAAAAACAAGATTTTCTTTTAGTTCTCAGGTCCCACAAGTATTACTCTACATTTAGGCTTACAATTTAAATGTTCATTCAGCACAGTCATGTTTGGAGTACTCACACTGGATACAGTTAGTATTTATTCACTTACATGTGCAGACAGTATACAAACTAGTAAGCATATACAGTCAAGCAAGTCATGCATGATGTACTTATACTATTAATGTTAATAAATGAAAAGCAGCTTTTCAGTAAAAATGTCTTCTTTTTGCATTGATATGGATATATTGCTTAACGTGTTTATTTTAAGGGAGTTATGACCACATGAGCCACATGCTGCTTATTCATGCTCACACATACATTATATTGTAAATATAACAGCTGGTATGTTTTCAAATACAATATCAAAATAAAGATATTACTATGTCATAGCAGTTTGAAAGGAAACACATATTTTCATATTAAATACAATGTGTCCGTATCACAACCTTGTCTCATTGAATAAACAAACAAATAACAGAACAAGGTTATCATGTTCCAGTAATGTAAACCGGTTCCTGAGAATTTTCACAGCTTCTCATGGTCATTGTTTTATAGTTAAAGACTGCTGTGTTATAACCATAATTAAATGCTAGATGTTTTTGAATTGCTTTAGAGTTGATATAGCATTGAATGGTGATATTGGATAAATATCAATTTATCTGTTGGCGAATCCAATCATATAGGCCTGAAACTTGGGTGTAGACACCGGGTCGGTTACGTCTTGCACATCCTTCACCCCAACTGACAATGCCAGCAAGAAACCACTTGTTTTTCCTTCCCCGACATGCTAATGGACCGCCAGAATCTCCCTTTATAAAAAAAAGTTAATTATAAAGTCAATTATTTCATTAATGAAAGATTTTAAAGTTAAATAATGTGAATTATTTTTGAATAGCCAACTGCACAAACAAATTCATAGGTCCAGGATAACATATGCAAATCATAAATACATCATTTACAAAGCAATTGGCACCATAATCATCAAGTTAATTCATGCAGTTATATTTCATACAGTTTATGATACAACACCTATGTTTATTTTTTCATTGATGCTGGTTTTTGAAGAATTTCTTTACTCATAATAAAAATATAACATAATAGCTGTATTTGGATTCTGCTCTTCATATTATATGTTTACTAGGATGCCAAAAGACTCATACATACTTAGAATTACTTTTGTCATTACAAATATTAGTCTCAGTGCTTCTGTGTGTGTATATCTGTATTTATATATGTATATATGTACGCATATACCATCTATATATATATCATCTTCTTTCGGCTGTTCCCGTTAGAGGTCGCCACAGCAGATCACCTGTTTCCATTTCTTCCTGTCCTCTGCATCTTGATCTGTCACACCAACCACCTGCATGTCCTCTCTCACCACATCCATAAACCTTATCTTAGGCCTTCCTCTTTTCCTGTTACCTGGTAGCTTCATCCTTAGCATCTTTTTCCCAATATACTCAGCATCCCTCCTCAGCACATGTCCAAACCAATGTAATCGTGCCTCTCTGGCTTTGTCTCCAAACCTTCCAACCTGGACTGACCCTCTAATGTACTAATTCCTAATCCTGTCCACCCTCGTCACACCCAGTGCAAATCTTAACATCTTTAATTCTGTCACATCCAGCTCAAACTCCTGCCTTTTTGTCAATGCCACTGTCTCCAACCCATATAACATAGCTGGTCTCACTACCCTTTGTAGACCTTCCCTTTCACTTTTCCAGGTACTCGTCTGTCACAAATCACTCCTGAAACTCTTCTCCACCCACTCCATCCTGCCTGTATTCTCTTCTTCACCTCTCTTCCACACTCACCATTACTCTGAACTATTGACCCCAAGTATTTAAACTCATCCACCTTCACCACCTCTACTCCTTGCATCCTCACCATTCCTCTATCCTCCCTCTCATTCACACACATATATTCTGTCTTAGTCCTGCTGACCTTCATTCCTCTTCTCTCTAGAGCATATCTCCATCTCTCCAGGGTCTTCTCCACCTGTTCCCTACTCTCACTACAGATCACAATTTCATCTGCAAACATCATAGTCCACGGGGGCTCCTGTCTGATCTCGTCTGTCAACCTGTCCATCACCATTGCAAATAAGAAAGGGCTCAGAGCTGATCCTTGATGTAACTCCACCTCCACCTTAAATGCATCCGTCACTCCCACTGCATACCTCACTGCTGTCACACTACCCTTGTACATATTCTGTACCACTCTTACATACTTTTCTGACACTCCTGACTTCCTCATACAATACCACAACTCCTCTCTAGGCACCATGTCATATGCTTTCTCTATGTCTACAAAAACACAATGCAACTCCTTCCTACATTCTCTGTACTTCTCCATAAACACTCTCAGAGCAAAGATTGCATCTGTAGTGCTCTTTCCTGGCATGAAACCATACTGCCGATCACTAATCATCATGTCCCTTCTTAACCTTGCTTCCACTACTCTTTCCCATAACTTCATGCTGTCACTGATCAGTTTTATCCCTTTGTAGTTACTACAGCTCTGCACATCACCCTTATTCTTAAAAATCGGTACCAAAACACTTTTTCTCCATTCCTCAGGCATCCTCTCACTTTCCAAGATTTCATTAAACAATCTGGTTAAAAACTCCACTGCCATTTCACCTAAACACCTCCATGCTTCCACAGGTATGTCATCTGGGCCAACAGCCTTTCCATTCTTCATTCTCTTCATAGCTATCCTTACTTCCTCCTTGCTAATCCATTTTACTTCATGATTTACTATCCCTACATCATCCAACCTTCTCTCCCTCTCATTCTCTTCATTCATCAACCCCTCAAAGTACTCTTTCCATCTCCTCAACACACTCTCCTCGCTTGTGAGTATGTTTCCCTCATTATCCTTTATCACCTTTACCTGCTGCACATCTTTCCTAGCTCAGTCCCTCTGTCTAGCCAATTGGTACAGGTCCTTTTCTCCCTCCTTAGTGTCCAACCTTTCATACAACTCTTCATATGCCTTATCCTTAGCCACCTCTCTCTTTGCCATGCACCTCATCTCCTTATACTCCTGTCTACTTTCTTCATCTCTCTGACAATCCCACTTCTTTGTCATCCTCTTTCTCTGTATACTCTCCTGTACTTCCTCATTCCACCACCATGTCTCCTTGTCGTCCTTCCTCTGTCCAGATGGGATACCAAGCACCTTTCTAGCTGTCTCCCTTACTAGCTCTGCTGTAGTTACCCAGCTATTTGGTAACTCTTCACTGCCACCCAGTGCCTGCCTTAACTCATCCCTGAATTCCACCTCACAATTACCCTTTTTCAATTTCCACCATTTGATCCTTGGTGCTGCCCTCACACACCTCCTCCTCTTCTTGATAATCAACGTCATCCTACAAACCACTATTCTATGCTGCCTAACGACACTTTCTCCGGTCACCACTTTACAGTCGCCAATCTCCTTCAAACTGGCCCTCCTACATAAGATATAATCCACCTGTGTGCATCTTCCTCCACTCTTGTATATCAACCTATGCTCCTCCCTCTTGTTAAAATACGTATTCACTACAGCCATGTCCATCCTTTTCGCAAAATCCACTACCATCTGACCTTCTGCATTCCTTTGTTTAACACCATACCTACCCATCACTTCCTCGTCCCCTCTGTTCCCTTCACCAACATGCCCATTGAAATCTGCTCCGATCACCACTCTCTCACCCTTGGGTACAGTCATCACCACTTCATCCAATTCACTCCCAAATTTTTCTTTCTCATCCATTGCACACCCAACTAGTGGAGCATACGCACTAACAACATTCATCATTACACCATCAATTTCCAGCTTCATAAACATCACTCTATCCGACACTCTTTTCACCTCCAAAACACTCTCAGCATACTGTTCCTTCAGAATAACTCCTATGCCATTTCTCCTCCCATCCACACCATGATAACATAATTTGAACCCACCTCCGATACACCTAGCCTTACTCCCCTTCCATCTGGTCTCTTGCACACACAATATACCAACCTTCCTTCTGTCCATCATATCAGCTAGCTCTCTTCCTATACCAGTCATACTGCCAACATTCAAAGTTCCGACCTTCACTACCACAGTCCTAGCCTTTCTCCTCTCCTCCTGCCTTCGGCCATGTCTTCCGCCTCTTTTTCTCCTTCGGCCAACAGTAGCCCAATTTCCGCTGTGTGTATATGTGTGTACATGTGTGTACATATCACTTACAAGTCACTTCTGTCACCTGTAGTGATCCCATAACTAACCTTTATCATTTGTGGAGTTTACTACTCAAATAGGGACTGAAGAAGATTGCAAGACTTTCCTTACATATCACACACGAGTCTGCTTACCACATCTTTGGGCTGTGGGAAAAAATGAAACACCAGGAAAAAGACTTCACATGAAGACAGGTAGGACATGCAGACTCCACACAGAAGGCACCTCAGCCAAGAATCATACTGAAAAACTTCTTGCTATGAAGTGACAGTGTTACTCACTGTACCACACACACACACACACACACACATGGATGTTTTGTGTGTCTGGAATGTGATATGTGAAATAGCTTGTACTGCAGAATTGATGAGTTTCATGATAAATGCCAAATCCATGTTTCATGATGGGGCCAGATAACATAAGATGTGGTCTACTAGCCATCTTGAAAGAGGACCTGTCAAATTCCATACAGAAGTTATTCAACATTAGCCTCCAAACAGGCACTGTGCCAGATGAATGGTGGACAGCAACAGTCATCCCCCTGCACAAACGAGGGGCATCAACAGACCCGGGTAATTAGACCCATAAGTCTGACCAGCTTCATCTGTAAGGATATGGAGAGGATGATTATGGAATTAATAAATAAGGACATAGATAACCTACAACCCATTGAGCCAAGCCAGTGCAGATTTGTCAAAGCAGATCCTGCCTGTTTAACTTGGTTGACTTCAGAAAGGTTACTGAAGCAACGGATGAGGAAAAAACAGTTAATACCACATGGCTAGACCTTGCAAAGGTGTCTGACACCATCCCACACTCAGGTATTGTTTATATACTCTTTCAGCTAAATATTAATCCCTGCATAACTCGTTGGATAGCAAATTGGCTGACAAATAGAACTCAGGAAATTAAGGTGAGTAGCTCTACCTCCTCCAAAAGACTTGTCACTAGTGCAATGTCCCAGGGTCCAGTGCTTAGGCCACTTCTCTTTGGCATTTACTTCTCAAAGTTCAAAGCTAATGTTAAGGGTGTAGTGCTGACCATGTTTGCATCTGACTAAACCTGGTGCCATCATAAGCTTTCTAGAGGACATTAAAATCCTCCAAGACAGCTTTTCCAAACAAATAACTAATGTTATAACCATGGACTAAAACTAAATGCCAAAAAATATATATTTTCCTTTTTTAAGCATGACATTCACTGTAATTATCACATCCAGAACACAATCCTGAAAATGGATCTGGTAACTGGGGACCTACAAACCTATGAGGACCACAAACTCTCTTTCGATCACCATATATCCAGTACTGTAATAAAGTCCTTTTTCATTGTGCAGCTTATTAGTAAGGTGTGGAGTCTAGGTCCAGGATGTGGTCATTCTACTATATCTGGAACTTAGACCTGTCATTGAGTTTACTTCCACCTTCAGTATGTACCAGTCCAAACATTTACATGACCTGAATGACCACAGTGTTTTCTCACCAAGATAATCAAAGGTCAAAATCAAAAAACTACCCATTGACCATTTTAAAAACCCTGACCCTCTTGGTATTAATCAGGCTACTGAATGCCAGTGTATGCCTTACATATAGAGCCTTGTTAAACCCCATCCTATCAGATCTACTGCACATCAGCAAATCCAGTTCTGGCACAAATGTATGCTCAAGAGGTCTTAATATTTTCTACAACATAAATAGAACATGCTGAGGTGATAGATATGTATCACAGAGAATACCACTTCTTTGGAATTGTTTTCCTCTTTACATAAAGCAATGCACTTCCCTTACGCTATTCAGACATACTCTGAATGAATGGATGTGTAAGAAATTGCAAATTCACCCCTGGTTTACCACCCTTTAACCTTATGGATGGGGAGTAACATGTAAATGTTCCATCCATATCTGGGTTATTTGTATTTAAATTACAAGGGCTAAAATGTCATGGGAATGCAGGGCTAGGCTTCTAAAGATCCTCATGGGTCAGTAGCTTAATAAGTATCTGTGAACGTATGAAAATTAGTTCTATAACTTTACACTACAAGATATTTCATATACCACATGAATTATATTCCAACATATTCCATTTATCCATTTTAACTTTATTTTTTTGTGATATTTACTGTTTTCCGTTTATTTCAGTGGGGTGGGGAAATTATGTAGTTCATTTATGTGGTTCTAATAAGTTTTTACTAATGGACTACATAATAGGTAGTTTTATTTTCTTGTCCTGAGACAATTTTAATATATTTTTAAGGTAATTTTTTGTATTACTTTAATAGTATCTTTGTCCAGTTTTAGTGATGAAGTGAGAGTTATAATAGAAGTCTATAGTCTTATAGCTTAGTTATACTTTTAGATAGTTTAACGGGTCTATCTCAAAATATTGAAAGACCACATAATCGAACATGATGTCATTGAGACAGCATTGTTAAAACCACATTTCCACAAACCAGCAAACCATTGGAAACATTAATCGGGAAAGGACCCACTTGGCCACCAGGACAAAATGCACACAATGAAGCAGGTAAAACTCAACAAAGTGGGGGGGGGGGCTGCACCTCCCCAACTAAATATACCAACTACAAGACTGCACTACAGTGGGGAAAGGGCCAAGTTCAAGATGGTGGCCAAGTGGTTCTTTTCCCGAGGTTAATTATTGATGTTCTGGATGTTCAGTGGTTTGCACTTTCAACTATGTCATATTCAATTATGTGGTCTTTCGATATTTTCAGGTAGACCCAGTTTAACGTAGGCTCAGGTCTGTTTTGCTGGTAGGTACCACTTTAAAATTAGCTGGCTGTGGTTTTACTTTTATTTAATTTTTTTAGTAGTTGTTAATTACAAAAGAATGCCAGATTCTCTGGGAATATGATTTAGCTGTTTTGGAGGGTTTAATGTTTAATTTTAATTTTACTGCATTCACTGAGTATAGTTTCACATTTTTGTTACAGTTTAACTTTGCATGCTGAAAGGATTTTAGAGTATGGACTTTGAAAGGTTGGGGGTTGGTGAGATACATTGCATCAGACTGTAACCATTTGAAATGTCAGGAGCTGCTAGACCTGTCCCAACATATGGAGACTAAATGGCTGAAAGAAGTAGGAGATGACATTTCTCAGAATATTCCCTTTTCTCTGAGGGCTGGTGATCTTGGAGTTTGGTATATATAAGTATGAGGGGTGGGGTGCAAGGGGTGCTTGCCCCCCTGTAAAAAGAAGTTTAAAGGAGAAGGGTGTTTTTCATGATTCTCTCTTCTATTTTTTTGGTATTGTCTTTTTGGCTTGTCGTCACTTGGCATTTTGCATGTCAACATTTCAATAGGGAGTGCATCAGGTGCCTGTTTTCCACTCTTTGCAAAATACTCTTTTATTTCAAATTTAAATGTTTTTATTATTCAATATGTTGGATTCATTTTTATGGTATTCTTTCTTAAATTAGGTACCCTTTAAAGAGACAGATATTGCAAATTATCTCTCTTTGAAGTATTCATGCATTCTGTTTATTTATGAGGTCATATATTTATGGTTAAACTTGCATTTAGGCTGCAAGGAGTTCAAGGAACACAAACGTTTTGGAATTTGGGACATACTTCTTGTGACCAGGCTTTAAGGTAACTTTGTTTACATTTTGCTATATTTCAGACTGTTTGACATTAATTAGGAAGCAATTCCAAAATTTGACAGCAGATTGAGTAATACATTTATTAATTTTATGAGTATGAGTTTGAGAAATTACAACAAAGTATCTGGAATGAGTAGTGTGCCTATAGTTTGAGTACTATTATCCACTTTCCAATCCACCTATTTCTTTTACTGATTCAGTAAAGAGAAATACAATATGTCTCTTTTAAAGAAACCACAGAGAAGAAAAATAAATTCATCTTGCATAATCTCCAACCGTCATGGAGACTTTTATGTTTTAATGTTATATAATGCTAGCATATCATATTTGCTGCATTTGCTAACAAGATGCTTTCTGTTTCTTATACAAGGCTTAGCTATTTAGTGGAAACGACTGGAAAAGAACATGTTGCAGATTTCCTGCTCTTCTATGCTCTCTATTCTATAACATTTGTCTTGCAGATGACCCTCTCTTATTCATTGCAGTCTTTTGACTCAAAGTTACTCTGTCCCAGGGGAGATTGTTGTTTATATTAAAAAATGTATATTACATAGCCATTTGCTCCAGACTGCAGTGGTGGTGCTGAAGTAGTGTTGTCGTCTCACAGTTAGACGTTGCCCGTTCGATTCTCAGTGCGTCTTCTGTGTGGCGACATGCGTGAATGGGCATTCCTTCGTTGAAGGTTGTGCATTAGGCCCGGCAAGCCAGCACGTAAAAACCTACTGCCAATCATTAGCGGACCGGAGTTCTGCTGTGGTGACCCCTAACCGGGAAAAGCCGAAAGACACAAACAAACATAGCCATTTGCTGAATGTATGAGTGCTTAAATCTAAAAGACTTTTCAGACAACATTATCAGAGTGTCCACTGATGTTGCACACACAGAGGTTTCAATTACAATGTATAGTATTAGCCCGACCAGAATGTTGAACTAAATTACAGTACCTAAATTTACTTCAACAAATAAACAAGATTCATTGGAGAAATAGGTTTCCAACTCATTGTATTACCTATGGAATAAGGTACTACTGCAGGTCAAGAAAATACTATTTAGAAACATTGCAACTTAGGAACATACTAGGCAAGTGATCACAGGGGCCATAAGATGCCTAACCATATCATTTGTTTGCCTTTAAACCTAGTCTTAACAATTGGTTGGGTAGGGTTATTATGTACGACACTGCTTGATTTTGGATGTGAGCACTATTAAGTACTAAAGGGTGGCAAGTTCTTTTGTGTGTGTCTGATAAAAGGTGTATATGGCTAGACCTCTTATCGTCCCTGTGATCAATTTTCTAGCATCAGTCCTATGTTCCTAATTCAATTCATTCAAAGAAAAAAGTTTTTTAATTTAAGCAAAATACTTTTTTTTTTATTCACTCCAGCCTGCCAGTCATCATGTCTCTTCAACAACTATCTGTTTCCCGACACTGGGAAGAGAACCAGTCATGTCATGGGTCTCATCCAGGCAGCCATGATGTTTTTCCCCCATTTTTCTGGCCCCAACCGTATCACTGGCATCTGGCCTGTGTGCTCACGGAGGCAAAGGTTAGCAGTGCCTTCCCCTTGAGTGTGCATATTTGTACACACTTCCCATGAATACTACCATGTAGATGTGGCCTTGCCGAGCCAACAACACATTTCCACCCCAGATAATTTCCTTTTCTGCAACAGGTGCCAGCACTGTAGCAGGAGACACTTTCTCCCTTCTCCAAACATGAGTGAGCAGATGCTACCTGCTCACACCTATCTTCCCTCAGCATCATCTTCAGTGGCCATTCAACTAGCTTATTTCACGTCATCTGGGTCCTAGTCTGGGCTTTATCCTTCTGTGGAGCCAATTCCAACAAAGGCCTTTTATTATAACTCTCTTAGTTTAAGGCTTACACTCCCCCACCAAGAACAAAATGTTATATCGATTCTATGTGGAACTAGGATGTGCTAAGTATATATAAAGTATTACCAGTTTCTTGGAATTATAGGGGTGTAGTTAGCATTGGCTGGCTCTCCTTTGGAAGCCTGTTGTATTGCTTTAACAATGTGTCATTATGGTTAAGGAGTTATTGGGTACTAATAGCTGAGAGGAGGAAATAATACAAAGTCTGTGGTTTATTTCACAAATGTTAGCACCTTAGATCTTTTCATACCATATTTGATGTCTACTGTCATTCTGTTAGTTTTTTTCCTAGCTAAATCACCAATACTGTTTTCAATGTACTTCCTCTCTTGTATAACTAGTGTAAGTTTAGATTCCTGAAAGTTAATGCCCTTCAATGAAATTTAGTCTAACCTGTAACCCAGGCCTTTTTTAGCTCCCATATAGTTGCAATTTTCTTTGACATTTCTCTGCCTGTCAGTTGATAAGGGAAGAGTTATTATTTTACATCCTTAAGTAACACATTTATTTTTTTTCCTTTTCAGATAGCCTTTCTTCTTTTCATTCAGCATCATAGGAGACAGATATTTATCAGTTTTCTTATTTTTTCTTATCAGTTTTATCCTGTTTCAATTTTCTTTTATTCTCACCACTTTAATGCTGCGGTACTTTGTTTCTGGTCCCATTAAAGTCAATAGCAAGCCATTTCATTCCTTTTACTTGTACTACTGTAATTTATTTTTGTTCTGGAGAAGTGATCAGTTTCTTTGTAAGCTGATGTCATTATGTTCTGTTTTTCTTCAGTGTCATGTTAAGCATTCATGGCCACACAGATTTTATTTTAATATTATTTACTGACATTCATAAAAATAAACAAGCTATACAGAAATAATAAGTTCTTGTGTGGACATGTCAGGTTGTCAACACCATATGATCATCATGCTAATTGTTTTAATACCTGCAACAGCAGTACATTTAATGTAAATATGACAACTTTTTGTTTCCACAGTATTGCATGTTTCAAAGTAAGTTTCTGCCTATCTGGCATGCATTAGTACCACTGTACCTACCTGGCATGCATTAGTACCACTGTACCTACCCAGCATGCATTAGTACCACTGTACCTACCTGGCATGCATCAGTACCACCATGTAGATTTCCGGCACACATCATTCTTGGTGTCACTGCATCATCATACAACTTATTGCAGATATTCTGGCTTACTACCCTCACTCTGGCTTCTTGTAGAATCTTAGCTAATTCACCTGTAGAAACATAATATGCAGCAAATTAAAACACAAACTACCCAAGTCTAAAAAAGTCCATATTTGTGATGCCTCCAGGGATCACTCTGCAGGTGCATTTTGTTAAAGAGGGGATATTGCAGTTTCTAGCTACATAACAGTATTTTAGTAAAGCTTGTTAAGGCATAAAATGAAACCACAGAGCTATGGAGCTCATTGTAAATGAAAATATTCTTTTTACGGCTACTTATTTATCTGCCAGTAGTCCTAAGAAATAAGGAGAGATGAGCAAGTGAAGCCTTGTCCCTCTGTGAACTTTTCTAAAGCAGCAGATCTGCAAGAATTCTTTACAACCATATGTCACCTTCCTGAAACTGTGGCTAATGACGTATATTTTATCTTCATTTGTATAGTCTACAGTTTTGCAGTTAATTATTTATTCATTTATATATTAACTACATAGGGCAGACTCATCAGAGGACTTTTCATGCACAACCTGGGTGAAACAGAAATAGTGGTATCATATCTCTCAACCTCTTAGAGCAAGAAATCTGGACAAAGCCATAAATAATGGGGGCACAAAGCCCCCAAAATAGGGACACACTTAAATATTGATCTTACAAACTTAGAAAGTTGATAGAATGAAAGGTTTTGCATTAGCATGCATTTTCTGAAGGATATAAAGTCTGAAAATCAAATCTCTGCCATTATTTTCTGACTTTAGTCCTCAGTGATTTGTCAGAAAACTTAAATTTTATGAGAAACAGATGAAAAATAGGAGTAAAAAATCTGGACAGTCGACAGCATTGAGCAGTATCCATACTACAAGAAAAAACAGGAAATACAAGACCACTTAAATACCAGAAGCAAGACTAGTAAGACAAAAGTAAAGTGCTATATTTTACTGTCATTGATAGTGAGGCATTTAATCATTTAGTACATTGACCATACTACAGTAACAATTTAAGCCACTCTTTGCATTTTAAATTGTAGACAAGAAGGTGTATCAGATGAGATTCTTATTGCTGGAGATATGTTTTCTTTACTTTACAAAGGTTTGAAGAAAATTACTTGTCTTATTTACATATTAGATTAGATCAGATCATGTCTTAGTCAGCTGTGCCCATAAAAGGGGAGAAAATCAGAGAGCACACATTTCCCTGTGCATAATTTTCCTGTCCACCTGTAATTTCCACAGAGCTCAGCGAACCTTAACAAGTTGCATGTGCTTCAAAAAGTATTTCCACTGAAACCAGTGCCATCTATAGGTTCATATGATGATACTAGGCTATTGGCCCAGAGGCCCTTAGAAGTCTAGCCAAGAATTTTGCCCATGTTCCCACAAAGTCAGCGCCTGTTTCCCCTCTCCAGGTGGGACACAGGTGGGATCCCACAGGTGTATTTTCTGTTTCCCATCCAGTCATCCAGTTTCCTCTTAAAGAGGGCTATAAAGGTACTCTGCTTAACATGGAGAGGGAATCTATTCCACAGACAGGGAAGTCTCTGGGACACAAATCTATCCCGCCAAGTTCTATTAATGTCACAGACCATATTTAGGCCTTGCATGTGGGTTGCCTGAGTGGATTTTGACTTTATGGATATGCAGCAACTCCATCAAGGCTGGGTCTGAGATGGCCTTGTATACCAGGTCACCTCTGAGCATTCTGTATGAGACTGAGTGGAGGGTCAGGGCTTTTAGCCTATCTGTATAGGACAAGTGTTTGAGACACTGGATTTTCTTGGTTAGGAACCTCTGTGGTCTCTCTAGCTGCTGCATGTGCTTGGCAAGGTACATGCCTAAGGGGGCATTGTGCTTGGTAATGGGTCTGATAAGGGAGGAGTACAGAGATGTTATAACCTCCTTGTTCCTGGATGAAATACCCTTACTTATGAGGTGGGCCATTTAGAAGACCTTCCATACAACGGAGGCAACATGGTGGTCAAAAGTCATGTTGCTATCAACCTGGGTGCCCAAGTCCCTCACGACTACTTGCGTGCTTAGTACATTGTTATTAATGTGATAATTAGTGAGGATGACATTTTCCCCAAAGGGGATAATAATGCATTTCTTGGCATTAAGTTTGAGGCCATGCTCCTGGCACCAGTCATTAGTTTGCGTAAGGCCCTCTTGGAGGATGTTCACATCACTATCAGAATTTGAGACATCCCCCAGCTTGCAGTCATCTGCAAACTTGGTGAGCCACAGACCACTGGTTTTGGCTTGCACCTCAGAAAAGTACATGCCAAACAGTAGAGGCCCCAAGACCAATCCGTGGGGTACACCACTCATTACGGGTCTACTACTAGAGGTGGCTTCCCCTATTTTGACTGAGTGTGTCCTATCAGTGAGCCAGTTAGCTACCCATCTGGTAACATACGGGTTGATGCCTATCTGGGAGGGCTTATTTATTATGCAAGAGTGGGGAATAGTGTTGAAAGCTTTTTCTAGGTCAAGGTAGGCAGTGTGCACCATCTTCCCCTCGTCCATGGCTTTGATGACTATTTCGAAGAAGTTGACCAAGTTTAATAGGCATGATCTCCCTTTGACAAAACCAAACTGTATGGGGTCAAGCGTTTGAAGGTTGCCAATGTCTTTGTTTATAAGGTCCATGATAATGCATTCCATGGCCTTGCAGATCAGGCTAGTTAGGCTGATGGGCCTATAATTGCCTGGGTCAGTGGATGCTCCACCTTTGTGCAGAGGGATGACAATGGCCATCCTCCATTTGGCTGGGATGAAGCCAGTGCTCAGGCTTTGGTTGAATAGGGTGCCTAATGGAGCTGAGAACTTATGCCTGAGTTGATGTAGGATACAGCCAGGGATGTTGTCAGGTCCCATGGAGACTGTATTTTTTGCCTTTGAGAGGGCATTAAAGACCTGCTCCCTGGTGATGTGGGGGGGGGGGCAGGTGCTGAGGATGTCCTGTTTTATTGATGGGGGGGGGGACGGGGGGTGAAGTTTTCACTGAACCTGTCTGACAGCAGGTTGGTTATATCTATGGCGTTTGTGTATATGGTGTTCTTGACCACCAGGTCAGAGCAAATTTGGGTGCTACCTTTGAGATTGCCGACATATGTGAAGAAGGCCTTGTGATTGTCCTTAGTGGATGTGGCCAATTGGGACTCAAAGTTCGCCTTAAAGGATTTCACCAGTGATCTTATTTGCTTGTTCAGACAAAGGAGAGATTGCTTCCAACTCGGCACTTGCTCCTTCTTGGTCCTGGACAGCAATTTTTTTCCTTTTATTATGGAGTTTATTTATTGCTGCTGTCCACCAAACAGGTTTACACTTCCTTGAGGAAGATGACTTGGTCCTGTCAGGTACTGGTGAGTCCATACAGCTATGTAGGTGTTCATATAGTTTTTTGGTGTGGGCTTGGACATTAGTGCTAGTTCCAGCTGAAGGGATGCTGGCTGTGAAGCTGCTTATACATGCTCTCAGGAGATTGTAATGAGCTTTGGAAAAGTTTTTTTGTTTTACCCTGACGGGGGGGGGGGGGGTGTCAGGGGAGATGATGACTTTGAAAGTGATCACTTTATGGTTGGATCTTACCAAGGAGGATGACACTGTAGGGGTACTACAGTGGCTACTCATGGTGGTTAGTACCAGGTCCAGGATATTTTCACCTCTCATGGGAGTGTCAATCAGCTGATTGGGCTAGAATAGGTCTTCCACTGTATGGTTGGGTAGTTAAAGTCACCCAGGATCAGGGTAGAATCTTGATGGATTCAAGTAAGTCCAGATAGGTGGAGTGGGCGTCCTGAGTCATGGTTGGAGGTTTGTACTTCGCTATGATTTGAATAGGTATTTTGTCAACAGTTAACTGCACTTGGAGTGTCTCCTGTACGTCATACCATTTGACCAGCCTGGAGATGTTTATGTCTTTGATAAATATTGAAACTTCACCTCCTTTGGCTGTGTAGCCCACCGTTTGGGGTCTGAAAGTATGGTAGGATGAGTAACCTGGTAAAGCTGGGGTGCTTTCTGCAGCTTTGAACCAGGTTTCAGTGACTGCACAAATGTCAGCATCCTCCAGGGTGAGTAATGCTTGCAATGAGTGCAGATTCATGCTAAGACTCCTAGTGTTTAGCAGCATAACCTTTAAATTTTGTTTAGAAGAATTTTTCATGTTGGTAATTTTGTGCTCCAGGCAAAAATAAGTTTTCAAATTGAAATATTGCATTTGTTTTTCCACTGTTTAAGTGATTGCTGCTTGTATTTTTGAGCATTTAAAGTGCATTTTTGCTATCAATTGCCTTTTTACCTTTACTGTTTGGTACTTGAACTGTTTTGCCTTGTAATCTCATTGTAGAGGGGCAGTTTAGCTAGGGAATATGTTGTTTGTTGTTACATTGTATTTGAGAGTGCTTTTTTTGCTGTGCTTTTACATTAAGAGGACTAAGGTCATCCATCTTGTGGCAGAAGGTGTTTGCCTGGTTTATCTGAGCTGGGAAGCACTCCAGAGAGGCTCAAAATATAATCATTTAAGGGCAGTGCCCTGTGCAAACATAAGTACATGGGCAGTTAAGTTTACTTATAAAACTAGTACTAGAACTGTAACCTGTAATTTAGTGAAGCATTTCATGGAGTTAAGCTCAGAGTATCCAGCTTGCATGTCAGATAGTACTAATACCATATCACAGCAGTATCTAATACCATATCCTTGCACTATTCAACTGCATTCACTAACACCAGGGACCAGGAACCTTAATAACCCACTGTAACACATGGATATGCAATTTCTAAATGTCTCTGTAAAAAACAAAAACAACAACCAGCAAGCCAAACCAACCACAGGTCCTCAAAATACACATTTATTTGATAAAATGAAATCAGGGTTGAGCGCTTTCAGCTATTTACACAGACATCATCATAACCATGAAGGAAACTCTCTCACTTACTTTTAAAGTTTTCTTACTTCCTTCAAAAATGATTGAAACAGCATACCCAGAGAAAAACAAACTTTTACACCGGGAAATGTTTTGGCAACTTAGACTGGATACAGCCAATTCATGCGGTCTCAATGATAATATTTCAATCATTAGTGAACTGTGAAAAGAAGCCAGCATATTATGACTGCTGCTCTTGGTTTTATGTGGGGTTATTGTACTTTACTTTATTTTAGTTCAGTTTATATTCTCAATGCCAAACTAATATTTTTTTGCTAATTTTCTGCTAATTTTTTCCAGTTTTTTCTTAGCTTTAAGTTTTATATTGAAGGTGGGCACTTCACCAGTAAATCAATGATGTCATGAAATGACATTGTGATTGGCGATTTCTGGGGTTGTGTTGTTTCAATCATTTTAGAAGGAAGTGAGAAAACTTTAAAAGGAAGTCAGAGAGTTTTATTCATGGATCTGATGATGTCTGTGTAAATAGACAAAAGCGCTCAACTGCGATTTTACTTGATCAAATAAGCATGTATATTGATGACCTGTGGTTGGTTTGTCTTGCTGGTTGTTTATGGTTTTTGGATTTTATTTGTGGTTTTTGTTCCAACTAAATATCTCTGTAGCCATCTTAGTAGATATGGGTATCCTGCGAAAAGGTACTAATTGTCTTATGCTCCCTGATGTACATACACAATTTTCTTGGAGGCAAAAATCTTGCATGCAAACAAGGTTGTAAGAACACACACACACACACACATACACACACGCACATGCACACACACACACCATTTAATGCTGAGGCACTAAAAAGCAATTTCCTTAAACTTAAAGACTTGTAAGCCTGCAAATGGCAATGCCTATCCTTATCAAATTATAGTACACACAAAAAGAAGCACCAAACATTACATATAAGCCTACATCCAATAGACCCCTGAAAACAAAGCCCATAAAGTTAGCAAACAATTTACCCAGGACTGTTATCATAAGAGACTCCATTGTACGACACACACATGCCCCACTCACCAGACTGGAAAAGGAGATTACAGTCAGTTGCTTAACTGGAGCTAAGTTACACACGCACTCAAGACATTGCACCTCAGATCCCAGTATAATTCTGTCATAGTCAATATGTGTGTAAGTGACCTGAGATGTATCTCTCTGCACTGTATGATGAGAGACATTATGGACCTCTCTGAATATGTGCCTTAGTCTGGTATGTGCCTTGCATTGAGCAGCATTCTACCCTCACCAAAGATGATGCCAGAGTATCAACAAAACATGACTGAGTTTAACAATTGGCTTAGTTTCTGGTGTCAGTCCAGGGGGATTCAATATCTGTCATCCTGGGAGGACATAGTCGACAGACCATGTTGCTTTGCCAAAGATGGCCTGCACCTGTCCCCTCGGGTATCTGTTTTTTGGCTAAAACCTTATCCACCCCCTTAGAGCCTTTTTCAGGTATTTCCAAAGTGACAAACCTACCGGCATAGCAAATAAAACCCAAAGGAACCTAAAAGTGTTACTGTTCAGTGCTAAGACCCTTATCAAGAAACTCCACACCCTGCAAACTGTTCTCACTCTGGAGAATATAGACATCTGTGCCATTACTGAGACATGGTTTAAAGCCACAGAAAGTACTCTAACAGTGCAAGGCTACAGTGCCTTGCATACATTTAGGCTATGAGCCGCACAGACAGAGAGGAAAGGTGGAGGTGTCTTGATCTACATCAGCAACTAGTGTACCTCAAGGTTGGTTAAATGAGATGAAAACCTGGAGTACATGCATGTGCAAAATCACCCTAGATAGAGATCCTTCTTATATCTTAACAAGCTATAGGCCATCATCTATGATACAGGAATCCCACAACTCTTATCTAGACCTACTGGAGGCACACTCTTACTAATCTAACACTCGATTCATGGGAGACTTTAACTATATAGACTAGGAAACATACACTTCCTCAAACTTGCAGGCAGAATGTTTCCTGGACTTTACTAACACAAATGCCCTTAATCATTTAGTGCACACTCCAACCAGAAGCTCAAACACACTGGACCTAGTTCTCACCAATATGGGAGAGAGCTATCCCAGCCCCCCGTTCATGTCACATCCTCACTGGTGAGGTCAGATCACAAAGTTGTCTCTTTCTAAATAAAAATCAACTTGGAAAACCCAACAAAACCTGTTAAAATTAGGAACTATTCTAAAACAAGCCACACCCTATTAAGATGCTCTGCCTAACCCTTTTGTTTTATGGTAGCATATATTTTCAAACAATCTTTTTGTGTTCTAGCATTAAGAAGACTGGGGTATTCTATGTAGTGGCACTAGGTAGCCTGGTCTAGCTAAGTTTTGGAACATGGAAATGTACCTATAAAGCTAGTACTAGGACTGCAACCTGCAGTTTAGTGAAGTACTGCACAAATTTAAGCTCAGAACGGCTAGCTTACACATCAGATAGCACTAATACCATATCCTAGCACTATCTAATACAATATTCTAGCACTATTCAACTTTAGTCCTTAACCCTAGACACCACTGTAGGAGACCTCTGTAAAACTCAGTCCTCAAGCCCTAATAGCCTAACCTAATACAGGTCTGGACAACATAGATATGCAATTTCCAAATATCTCTGTATCCAGTTTGGTAGATACGGTCATCCTGAGACAATATAGCAATTGTCTCATGTTCACTGACAACCTTTTAATTCTTAAAGAACCCAACACTTTATGTAAGAGATGTAAATACGTAATTTCCTTGGAAGTAAAAATCTGGATTACAAAGTTGTCAAGAAAACACATACTACATCTACTACATACAGTGTCCTCACACACGGATCATCTTAAAATAAGGCACTAAAAGTCAATCTCCCCAAGCATCAAAGACCTCCTAAGCCTGAAAATAGCAATGCCTATCCTCTGCAATCTCTAAGGCATACACGAGAAGCAACACCAAATACTGCACGTAAGGCTACACCCAATGGACCCTCGAAAACAAAGTCCATAAGGCACGTGAACAACTTATCCAGGACTCTTGTCATAGGGGACTGCATTGTACAACATACAGATGCCCACACATGAGACTGGACAAGGAGAAGATTACGGTCAGTTACTTATCTGGAGCCAGGAGATGTTAAGTTACACACACTCTTAATCATTGTATGACAGGTACCAGTATGATTCTATCATAGCCCATGTGGGTGTAAAAGACTTGAAACATACCTCTCTGGATTACATAAGATGTGTCTCAGACCAGTATGTGCCTTGCATTCAGCAGCCGTCTATCTTCACCAAGTATGAACCAAAATAATTGACTTTAACAATATTTTCTGGTGTCATTCCAGAGGGATTCAGTATCTGTCAGCTTGGGAGGACATGGTCATCCGATCATATTGCTTTGCCAAAGTTGTCTTGCACCTCCCCCCCTGGGATTCTGGATTTTGGTGAACATGTTATCCACATGTCCCAGAGCCATTTTTAGGCAATGCCAAAGTGACAAACGTAGTGACACAGCAAATAAAACCCAAAGAAACTTCTCTTACTCTGGAGAATATAGACATCTGTTTTGTTACTGAGACGTGGTTTAAAGCCACAGAAAGTATGATAGCAGTGCAAGGCTACAGTGGCTTTCACACATTTAGACCATCAGCCTCCCATACAGAGACTAAAGGTGGAAGTGTCTCCATCTACATTAACAAGTTTAACTCAAAGTTGGCTAAACAGGATGACACCCTGGAGTTCATCCACATGCAAATCACCTTAAATGGAGTCTCTTACAATATTTTAGCAAGCTATGGGTCTCCATCTAGATCTCAAGAATCACACAACTCCTATCTAGACCTACTGGAGGCACTCTCCATCTAACCAACCACTTTATTCATGCGAGACTTTAACTACCACTCTGTAGACTGGGAAACGTACACCACCTACATCTTGCAGGAACAAAATTTCCGGGACTTTATTAACACAAATGTCCATGATCATTTATCCACACTTTAACCAAAGGTTCAAACATACTGGATCTTGTTGTTCCTGTTGTCATCAATATGGGATAGCACTGCACCCTGACCCCTCCCATGACACATCTTCTCTGGTGAGATCGAATTACAAAGCTGTCTCAACTGAAATAAAAATCAACTTTTAAACCCAGCAAAACCTGTTACTGTTAGAAACTATTCTAAAGCAAACTACATCCTATTCAGAGACAGTTTGTCTAAATTCAGTGCTCTGCCCAACCTAGAGTTCACAATAGCCTATGCAGAATTATTCACAGAAACACTGTACAGATATGTAAATGGCTGCATATAGACTGTTGTACCTACCAGAAGTAAGCCCAAAGCAAACCACATTGGCGGAATCCGAGAGTATGTAACAAAAGGTAAAAATCAGAAATAACAACTCTCATAATGACAGGAGCTCACTAATAAAACTAAACAAGAAACTAAGAGGACTAATTAAATCCAACATTGCCAAATATAAGGTCAAGATAGCTTATAAGGCTAAAGACAACCACAAGGCCTTCTACAACTATGTCGGAAACCTCAGCGGTAGCATGCAACAGTGTGCAGAAGTAGTAGTGAATGGTACCACCTTCACTGAGCAGAGTGACAGTGAATCTGCTGGCTGTCAAATTCACTCAAACTTTATCCCCCAATCCCTTTCCTACTACCCCCTGTAAAATCCCTACTAGCATAACCCCCTCAACTATCAGCAGGGAGCAGGTCATAGTGGCACTCACTAAGGCTAAAAACACATCCTCAATGGAGCCAGACAGTACTGCAGGTTGCTCACTGAATAGTCTGAAACATGGCCTGTTAGGACCACTTGAGTTACTTTTCAACTACAGCCTCAAAACAGGCTACATATCAAGCAAATGGAGGATGGCAATGGTTATCCACCTTCCAAGGATGGCTGATCAAGCAACCCCAGATACTACTGACCCATTAGTCTGACGAGTCTAATATGTGAAGCCATGAAATTAATTATCATGGAAATAATCCACAAAGACATTGGCACCTTATAGTCACTGGACCTATCCTAGTTTGGTTTTGTCAAAGGAAGGTCATATCTACTTAACCTGGTAGAGTTTGATAAGATAACCAAGGCAATGAATGAAGGGAAAATGGTGCATACTGCCTACCTAGACCTGGCTACAATGTTCGACACAATACCCTACTCAGGTATTGTGGGAAAACTCACCAAACTAGGCATAAATCCCTACACAACTCACTGGATTGCCATGTGGCTCACAGATAGGACCCAAGAAGTCATGATTGGTGAGACCATCTCTACCAAGAAGAAGGTCACCAGTGGAATACCACAAGGCTCCTTGCTAGGCCCACTCCTGTTTGGCATCTGCTTCTTGGAGGTCAAAGCTAATGCCAAGGGCATCTACCTCCCCAAGTTTGCAAACAACTGCAAATTGGGAGCTATCATAAATTCTTACCTTGACATTAACATCTTGCAAGATGGTCTAACACAGAGAAATGACTGGTACCAAAGCCACAGATAAAAGCTCAGTGCAAAGAAATGCATTGTAGTGCTTTTTGGAGAATCATCTACCCATAAATTACTCTATTGATAATATATCCCTAAGAGTTGACCTGGTAGAGATCTGAGAACATATGCAGAGAGTAATCTGGCCTTTGACCAACACGTAACCAAGGTAGTAAGAAAATCATTCTATGTTGCCCAACTTATAACTAAGGGTATGTCATCCAGGTCCAAGGAAGTTATAGTGCCACTTTACTCATCCCTTATCAGACCCATCATTGAGTACAATGCCCACTTTGCCGTGTACCTAACTATGCATATGGAATAGCTGGAACCCCCA
Source organism: Protopterus annectens (assembly GCF_019279795.1). Lineage (NCBI taxonomy): Eukaryota > Metazoa > Chordata > Ceratodontiformes > Protopteridae > Protopterus > Protopterus annectens. The sequence continues at coordinate 663,954,650 of NC_056735.1, read as the reverse complement.
CAGAGGTTCCTCACTTACAGAATACAGGGTATTAAGTTACTGTACTATACAGATTTCTCTAGATCCCTGTCTCTATACTCAGTCTCCTATAGGTTGTTGAGCGGTGATCAGTATTTGGCATATAAAACATCTTTAGAGACAGTCCTTATTTCTGCCCATCTGCAGAATGAGTAGTACCAGAGACACTAGATCCAGGGATATGGACTTTGCTTGCAACAGAAAAAGAACATGTAGGAGAGATGGATATGTGACTCAAAGGATCCCCATGCACTGAAATAGGCTTCCCATCCATGTTTAGCAGAGTCTACTCCTAACAATTTCATCCCTGGGCTGACCCCATGACTCTTGCAGACAGTGGCGAACAGTAAACGCTCCCTAACCCGCATCGAATGGGTAATCATAAGTTTATCCTTGGACTGGTCCCCATGTCTCTTATAGACATAATCTGACAGTAACTATTCCCTAACATACCTCCCACATAACCTTTTAGCAATCTTCAAACAAATATAACCCTCCAAAATAAGACACCCATGTTACAAAGGGGCACAATTGAGTTGGGTTATATGGCTAAGCTGGTGGGCATTAGCCTAGTATATACCTATGAAACTATGAAGAAGTATAGGTAAGCCAAAATTATTATTTATTGCAACCTTGCTATCACATTTAGCTAAATTAAAGGCAGTCCCACTCCAATGGAGCTCAGGAAGTTTGCACTGTAACTTCCAAAGGGCGTAGCCTAAGCCATTTGACAGAATCAAATTATGTCCTCACATTTCAAACAAATGTTCATATCTCTGGAACCACAGGGGTTATGAAAGAAGTATAAATGACAAACTCTTCAGCACAAACTATTTTTATAGTGGTAGCATTCTGGAGGTTCTAGGTCTTAAACCAAATTTTATAAGTCACAGTAAACACTATTACAGCTGTAATATTTTGTAAACCACTTACAATATCTCAGCAACCACTCAAGTTACACACATACTGTCAGAAGTATTTTATTCATCTAGCTGAGGGCTTTCATATGAGGCTAAGGAGTTCTGTCTGTAGTACTTGGTTGTTTAGATATTTAGAAAAAATGCCAAAATTATATCTGTATAAATTAATATCATAAAAACAATTGTCTATTTACCTGTACAAGACAGCGGTCAAATATTAATGTAGTTGAATTTGCCATTGTGTAAGCTTTAAGATGAATGTTTTTAAAACCTTGTACATAGCATGGTTTTGGAATTACTGATGCAAATATGAACAAGCAATATTGACGTCTAGCGGTGTCAGTAGGAGTTAAGTGCAGATGCACCTGGAGGCGTCACTCGGATGTAATGAGTTAAAAAAAAAGTAAAATATTTCAGCATTTCAAGGGTTACATGCAATTTCTTGTGCCCCTAACCTCACTGTCCTGTGAAGAGTGCTAACTCTGAGAAGCCAGATCCCACTGGAAGAACAATGCATAAATGATGAGAGATTCAAAACACAGTTCACTAAATCAGTTTTACCAAATCTCCATGTTCTGGACATATTTTATTTTTATTTATTTATTTTATTTTACATTTGTTTACCGGGCTAGTCCAACTGGATATATTTCCATTTTCAGCAGAGGCCCGGGGAGAAAAGCTCCACATTTAGGTTAGTACAACAAGTAATTCAATAAAAAATAGCAGAAAAAAAATACAGCGATTAGTAAAAAATGTACATACAAAATTCAGGTGAAAACAAAAATTATAACAAAAAGTTTATGCTAGAGAGGACATATTCCTTCTATTTACAGTATAGGAGAAGGGGAGTTAAACTTTGTAGGATATTCAAAGAGAGAAATATAGATAATCAAAAGAAAAAAAATGTAACCAACTAGAATTATTAATTAAATGAAACAGAGACTAACAAAGGTATTAGGAGCTAGTTTTTCAGATGGGAGAGGGTCATAAGATTAGTCAGGATTGATGCATGGGCATAGCCAGAGAGTCTTTAGGTGTTGTTTGAGTTTTTGTTTAAAGAGGAAAGGTGATGTTATAGTACTTATAGTGGTAGGTAGTGAGTTCCAGTGCTTACCTATGGTGTTAGAAAAAAGTGAATCGCCCGCAATGTTGTTGGACTTAGTTAGCTTCACAAGAGGTTTATTAGAGGAGCGCAGTGAATTTAGATTAGAATAGGGAGATATGAGATCTGAAAGTATGGGGGTATTTTCAGGTTGGTAGAATAACCTGTGTATAAAGGTAAGTTGGGAGACTAGTAGGGTATTATTCAATTCTAACCAGTTTAGTTGTAATAGATTAAGACAGTGGTGAGTTCTAAATGGATTTCCAGTAGCAAATCTAGCAATGCTATTGTATGCATTTGCTAGTTTAGTAAGGTTTTTTTTCTTTAAGTTAGTGTAAATGGGGGAAGCATAAAGAAGAGTGGAAATAAGATGAGATTGAGCGAGTGTAACTTTAGCCTGTGGAGATAGAAAGTTTTTAATTCTAAATAAGGAGCCAAGTTTTCTATTTACAGTTTTGATAGTGTTATTAATGTGGTTTTCAAAAGTGAGGTTATTGTCTATTGTAATACCTAGGAGTTTAGTGGTAGAGTCAGGGACTATGTGTGTGCCATTATTAGAGGTAATAAAGAAGTCAGTGAGGGAGGACTTCCTATTAGGACTGAAAAGCAGGAGTTTGGTTTTGTTGGCATTTAAAAGTAGGCAACGTTTCAAGAACCAAGCCTCAACTATGGTAAATATGTTCTGTGTTAGGGTTTGTAGGTCAGAGGAGGTATTGGCAGAGCAGATGAGAGTTGAGTCGTCTGCATATTGAATGCATGCGGCTTGAGGTATGGCTACATGTAAGTCATTTATGAATAAAGAGAAAAGGAGGGTACCTAGGATGGAACCTTGTGGTACTCCAAGAGTGACTGGCAGAAGAGATGAGAGTGTGTTATCCCAGAGAACAGCCTGTTGCCTGTAACTAAGGTAGGAGGTAAACCATTGAACCGCATTGGTATCAAGTGAGAGAGATTCAAGGGTTTTAGGAGCAGATGGTGGTTTACCATGTCAAAGGCTTTTGACAGGTCTAAGAAGAGAGCAGATGTTAGGATACTATTATTGCGGTTTTTATTGATACACTCGGTAAATGATAAGAGAGCGGTGGTAGTACTATGATATGGCCTAAAGCCATGCTGGCATTTAGCTAGTAAATTGTATTGAGTTAAATGGTACATTAGCTGATGATGAATACATTTCTCCATTATTTTTGCAAGGGGAGATAGGAGAGCTATAGGTCTGTAGTTAGAATACTCTTTTGAGCTACCTCCTTTATGTAAAGGGATTATGTGGGAGACTTTCCAGATAGCAGGGATGGTTCCTTCTGTTATGGTTCTATTTATAAGGAGGGATATAGGATAAGCTATTGCCTCAGCTGCTTTTTGAAGGTATTCAGATGGTAACTGATCTGCTGATGGGGTACAGGGTTTGAGTTTTTGGATGAGTTTCAGGATGTAAGAAGTAGAGACAGGTTTTATTTGAAATATGGGGAGAGTTCCAGGTGGACTGGTGGGGGTGTGTGATTTGTCTATAGAAAGTTTGTTTGCTAATGACTTAATGGTATCTGTGAAAAAGGTGTTGAAGGCATTGGCAGTTTGGTCTGAGGTATACATTTCAGCCCCTGATGGTAAGGGTGTACTAGAGCGGCCTGGGTGTAGGAGAGAATTTACGGTTGACCAGAACCTCTTGGGGTTATTTTGGTGAGTTTGTTGTAGTTTACAGTAATAATTTTTTTTGTCCAAAAATACAGCTTTTTTAGTGCTATTTCTTAATTGTCTAAAGGTTTGATGGTCAGAAATAGTTTTAGTAGTTCTCCATTTAGCCCAAGATTTATTTCTAAGGAGTATTTTTTGTCTTGTCTCTTTGGATAGCCAGGGGGCAGGTTTTGATTTAACTCTGATGGATCGTATTGGAGCATGTTGGTCAAGGATAGCTAGGAATTTGTTGTTAAAGTAATTAGTAGCATCTTCAAGAGTTAGGGTTTTTAGAGGATTCCAGTTACAAGCTTTTAGTTCATTTTGGAATAATAATGGGTTAAAGTATTTGTTGCTGCGTGAGACTCTATAGGTAGGAGTATAATTAGTGTCATTTTTTTGTCTTATGATGTAAGTTAAGTAATGATCACTTAAGTCATCAGGCAAAGTTCCTACTTTGTAAGTTTGTTGTGGTTTGTTAACTAGGATCCAGTCTAAAATACTTTCTTTATTATTGGGTTTATTGATTCTTGTGGGATTATTAATTGTCTGAGTAAAGCCATGAAGATTAATATGGGATGAGGGGTTATTCGAGTTAACAGAAGACCAATCACAATTGAAGTCACCTAGAATGATAGTTTCTTGTGGGTAAGAAGAAGATATACAACTTAGGATAGTTTCAATTTTAGTGAAATTATTATCAGGAGGAAGGTAGATACAGATAATATACAATGATTTTTTATTGTTTAGTTGAAGTTTAGAAGTAAGGATCTCCACTTTATCATCATTTAAAGGGATGGCCGGTTGAGAAGAGATATTTAATACATTTTTAAATAGAAGCGCTACTCCCCCACCCTTACGTTTTAAGCGGTCCATTCTCAAAATACTATATCCTGGGGGAAGTATTTCATTGTCTTTAGTACCAGGTTTCAGCCAAGTTTCAGTAAGACAGAGAATATCAAAGGAGTGGGTATCTAGGAGGGTATGGAGATGGGCAATCTTATTATTGATGCTTCGGATATTCAGATGCCCGATCAGTAAGGCGTTAGAAGCAGTTGTTAGTGTAGGTGGGTTAAGGTGTAAAGTATTGTAGGATGTATCAGAGAAGTTATTTGATGGTCCTGGGTTAGGGTGGATGTCACCATCACATAGGATTGGTATTTGTAGTTTAAGTGATGGTTTACATGTAAAGTTGGTTAGATATTTGAGCTTCCTTATGTTAGGATTATTAAAGTTAATGTGTGTTTGTCTATGGAATTTGGGTAATAAGTAGTTGGGGGTACTTACAATGTTTGAGTGAGTGTAAGTATGACTAGGATTCTGAAAAGCTGTTTGTCTGTGGCAGGTAGTAAAGTGGAAATAGTTAGCCCTTTCATAAATCCCTACACAACTCACTGGATTGCCATGTGGCTCACAGATAGGACCCAAGAAGTCATGATTGGTGAGACCATCTCTACCAAGAAGAAGGTCACCAGTGGAATACCACAAGGCTCCTTGCTAGGCCCACTCCTGTTTGGCATCTGCTTCTTGGAGGTCAAAGCTAATGCCAAGGGCATCTACCTCCCCAAGTTTGCAAACAACTGCAAATTGGGAGCTATCATAAATTCTTACCTTGACATTAACATCTTGCAAGATGGTCTAACACAGAGAAATGACTGGTACCAAAGCCACAGATAAAAGCTCAGTGCAAAGAAATGCATTGTAGTGCTTTTTGGAGAATCATCTACCCACGCAAATTACTCTATTGATAATATATCCCTAAGAGTTGACCTGGTAGAGATCTGGGAACATATGCAGAGAGTAATCTGGCCTTTGACCAACACGTAACCAAGGTAGTAAGAAAATCATTCTATGTTGCCCAACTTATAACTAAGGGTATGTCATCCAGGTCCAAGGAAGTTATAGTGCCACTTTACTCATCCCTTATCAGACCCATCATTGAGTACAATGCCCACTTTGCCGTGTACCTAACTATGCATATGGAATAGCTGGAACCCCCACAGAGGTTCCTCACTTACAGAATACAGGGTATTAAGTTACTGTACTATACAGATTTCTCTAGATCCCTGTCTCTATACTCAGTCTCCTATAGGTTGTTGAGCGGTGATCAGTATTTGGCATATAAAACATCTTTAGAGACAGTCCTTATTTCTGCCCATCTGCAGAATGAGTAGTACCAGAGACACTAGATCCAGGGATATGGACTTTGCTTGCAACAGAAAAAAGAACATGTAGGAGAGATGGATATGTGACTCAAAGGATCCCCATGCACTGAAATAGGCTTCCCATCCATGTTTAGCAGAGTCTACTCCTAACAATTTCATCCCTGGGCTGACCCCATGACTCTGCAGACAGTGGCGAACAGTAAACGCTCCCTAACCCGCATCGAATGGGTAATCATAAGTTTATCCTTGGACTGGTCCCCATGTCTCTTATAGACATAATCTGACAGTAACTATTCCCTAACATACCTCCCACATAACCTTTAGCAATCTTCAAACAAATATAACCCTCCAAAATAAGACACCCATGTTACAAAGGGGCACAATTGAGTTGGGTTATATGGCTAAGCTGGTGGGCATTAGCCTAGTATATACCTATGAAACTATGAAGAAGTATAGGTAAGCCAAAATTATTATTTATTGCAACCTTGCTATCACATTTAGCTAAATTAAAGGCAGTCCCACTCCAATGGAGCTCAGGAAGTTTGCACTGTAACTTCCAAAGGGCGTAGCCTAAGCCATTTGACAGAATCAAATTATGTCCTCACATTTCAAACAAATGTTCATATCTCTGGAACCACAGGGGTTATGAAAGAAGTATAAATGACAAACTCTTCAGCACAAACTATTTTTATAGTGGTAGCATTCTGGAGGTTCTAGGTCTTAAACCAAATTTTATAAGTCACAGTAAACACTATTACAGCTGTAATATTTTGTAAACCACTTACAATATCTCAGCAACCACTCAAGTTACACACATACTGTCAGAAGTATTTTATTCATCTAGCTGAGGGCTTTCATATGAGGCTAAGGAGTTCTGTCTGTAGTACTTGGTTGTTTAGATATTTAGAAAAAATGCCAAAATTATATCTGTATAAATTAATATCATAAAAACAATTGTCTATTTACCTGTACAAGACAGCGGTCAAATATTAATGTAGTTGAATTTGCCATTGTGTAAGCTTTAAGATGAATGTTTTTAAAACCTTGTACATAGCATGGTTTTGGAATTACTGATGCAAATATGAACAAGCAATATTGACGTCTAGCGGTGTCAGTAGGAGTTAAGTGCAGATGCACCTGGAGGCGTCACTCGGATGTAATGAGTTAAAAAAAAAGTAAAATATTTCAGCATTTCAAGGGTTACATGCAATTTCTTGTGCCCCTAACCTCACTGTCCTGTGAAGAGTGCTAACTCTGAGAAGCCAGATCCCACTGGAAGAACAATGCATAAATGATGAGAGATTCAAAACACAGTTCACTAAATCAGTTTTACCAAATCTCCATGTTCTGGACATATCAACCTAGCAAATCCAAATTGAGACTACATTAAAGTAGTTCTACTTAATGCCAAAGGTTTTAACAAAAAGATGCCTAAACTCGAGGCCCTTTTACTTCTAGAACTTACTTCTTGGTAACACCAAGACATTGTTTCAATGCATGACAGTAGTCCATCACTAGCATCCATCACACCTTCAGACTTGCAGCCATCTGTGGTGGAATGCCAGTTTTTGTCAGCGAGACATCTCTTTAAGACATATTCCTTGTGACAGTAAATTTGTACTTAAAGAAAGTTGTCATTAATAAATTTAGCTAAAATTTAATAACTAACTGAAGATCTCCTTTTCTGTCCCCCAGTGATCATGATACCTGTCTATATATCCTAATTGTACTGTTAATCATACCAGATTTATCCTGGGAGATTTCAGTAACTCTATAATAATATCTTTGGTATACACTACAGATTTCAAGGCTGTTTTTTTTTAAACATGTTTACTGGGATTGCAGCTGTCCTGCAACAGGCTCTTTTGGAGGTGTTATTTACTGAGGGCAGAGCTAGCTAAAAGCATAGTTTTTCCTTGGTGCTTTTTGTCTGCGCTTCTGTACTTCGAATCTCCATGTTTGAACTGGGGAAGGTATCTGGTACCCTGCAAGGACAATGATACTATTAATTTTAAAGTTGCTTTTTGTTTTAAAAAGTGTTTATTGGGATTATAGCTTGCCTGATTCAGGCTCTGTATTAATAATATTAGTGTTTTTTTTAATGATGGCTGCTCTGAGCTTGGGAAGGAGTGGAGCTTCTGCATCACTTGGATAGTATCTAAATTTAGTTCCGAAACCACACTGGGGAGTCAAGACAGAACTCTGGTGCACATATTTCAGAGCATCCCCTGGAAAGAATTTAAAGCAGAAGTTCTTAAAGGAGATTAATGAACTTTTATAGCTGAAGTACACAATGTATGAAAACAGGAACATACTTTGAAAGAAAGAGAGCTGCTTTGGAAAGGATGAAAATATACACTTTGTTGTATACTTAATGGATTAAGGCTGCTGTCTAATAAGGGTAAGGGCTGAAATAAAACACTTTAAAGGATAATTAGGGTAAATAGATGGTGTTAAGTGAATTCTGCAATGTTAAAGTAATTGTTAAATGAGGAATGTTGTTTGATAGATGAAATAAGCAGCTGATGCGCTGTTATTAATGAAAGTGAAATGTATATTAAAATGTAGTTATATGTATTTATTTATTGTCTGTAGATATGGTAACATAAAGATATGTGACGGCAAGACTATGTAACAGTTACTAAGCTTGCAGTCCAAAGGACCATCAAGGAGCCTTGCCCAAATTCTCAGTTGACCCCTAACCACTGTCTAGTTAAGTGACTTGAGCAAGGCCATACCGTATGCAAGTGACAGCTGAGGGATCAGTAGTTCATAGCTTTAGCCCTCAACACCAGCTGCCAGAATCGTTTTACCTTGTAATATGCAATAATTATGGTATAGTCTCTTGTAGTTTATTTTTATGGACTGAATTTGTGCCAGTGTAAGATATACGGCTTAAATAACATATTAGACGAGGTGGATGAAGTTAAAGTGTGCTTTTCATTGCCAGAACACTTAATGGCAAAGGGGAAGCATGCGTTTAATTTGTTAATGCATTAAAATCAATTGCCAGTGTTACAGTGTGAGTGTCGACAGAAATATGTAAAAGGAGAAGATCTGTTAAAAATAGATGGGCCCAAATAGAAAGTACTTTAAAAGTTAAACAACGGACAATTAACGAATGGCAGTGTGACTTGCAGCTCATATAGTAAAATAAGTAAAGGCTGGCTAAGCATGCATATCAGTTTCAGGAGTAAGCTGGCTGGTCACTCCTTTCCTTAGTCATGGAGTAATCTTTGTAGCTGGGTCAGAATGCATTAACTCTGCTCTGTAGCATTCAAAATGCCTTTACCTTGAGTGTGGTGGGAGACAGAATAGTTTTGTATTGAGTTACGTATACCTTTGTATAATTTAATGGGCTTGGCAGAAGGGAGAGAGAGAGACAATATAAGGTTGGAAGTTATGCAGCAGAAAATGCTAGTTGACCAAAGATGGTAGCAATGCATGCAAGATGAAACTATAATTAATCAGAGAAATGACATATGAAATGGTTATTTTCTGAAATGGAAGAATAGGAATGGCAGGTGACAGTTAAACAAGATATTAGGAAATAAAGAATAAATAGGTGCTAGTTTATAATGTAGAGATAAGAATTCAAATACAAATTTATTTAGATAGGAAATGCAGAAAACACAATTTTATGAAAAGTAAATGGATTTCTATTTTCACTGAAGAGAGCAAGGGTTTTTATTTTATTAAAACCGATCTTAGTGAATTGGAGCAACAAAATTTATTTAAAATGTGAGGTGGTGGCTTATTCAATATATTCAGAAGCTGGAAATGAGATATGGTAATACTAATATAAAGAGTTGTAGCCTATTAGAGAGAAACTGATAGGTATGGGAAATATGTGTTATGTAAGGGCATATTACAATGTGAGTTAGAAAGTAAGAAAGGAGGCATTGTAACACTGATATAAAGATGTGTGGCCAATCAGATTAGGGAGACAGTAATTGATAGTTAAGAGAGATATGTGTTATATGAGGGTATATTACAATGATAGTGCTCATTATTAATGTATATAGCTCACTTGGAGGCAGGGACTGCAAACATCTGTAATATTGACATAGTGAGTGGCATTCCATATGGGGATTGTGCTGTGGGCTGGAGAATGGAACACTACATTTATAAGGAAATATAGATAAACTGGTCCTAAGGTGGCTAGGCTACCAGTGGTAAAGACAATTATGCCATATTATATGCAATTTATGGGAATAGTAGATGTGTATATAGAAATTATGAGGGCAAGAAGGGGATACACTTGCCATTTGTGCAGATTTTGGACTTTTTCACATATTGATAAGAATTTAATCAATAAGGTAATAGTTATGACTGTCATACTGACTGGATGTCCACTCTGCAGTGTTTCATTTCTGTATAATCTAGTACCCAAATTTTCTTCCAAATCCTTGTACATCTCTACATCTAAGAATTGCATCACAATCTTTGAAGTGTTTACCACAAATCTCAAATAATCTCATGCTATACCCCTGGCTAATCCACCCCCCCCCCCCCGCTCTGTTACAAGGACACCATTAGGGATCACCTGTTTTCCCCTGTATACTTCTTTACCCAATGACTGGTACTTTTAAGATTCCATGATATATACTCTATAGAACAAAAAAAAAATGTGATTTTTGTATTTCTCAAACTTTAACTTGTATATTGTACTATATGTATTTCCTCACCACAAGACTTTGTTAATGACTACTACATATATGATTATCTGTGTTTCTATCCTGCATGCTGATATGTATTCTTGTTTATGTACTTATATGTTTGCCTTTATTCACTCTCATGAACTTTATTGTTATATGGAGCTTTTCTCCCCAGGCCTCCGCTGAAAATGGACCTGTGTCCAGTCGGACTTTCCCGGTAAACAAATGTGAAATAAAATATAAAAAGTAAATAAAAAATAAGTAGTGCTATTGTTGATTATTTCTGTATATTTTCTATCAACAGTTGTTCATTACCCTTCCATAACATAATAGATTCCAAGGGATTCATTAACAAGTGTGTACACATCATGCTAAGCCTACTTGGTTTATTTGTGTTAGCATGAGCACCAGTGCTCATCGAATATGCAAACCACTAAGCAATCCTACACATTAAGCAGTGTCTTATTTATGCATGCAGCCATGGTGAGATTCAGAGAGGCTTGAGCACACAATATAAATGACTGATTGTAAATAAACTCAACCCCAGCAGGTGAGCATGCATGGAGAGCACAACACAAGACAAGGGTAACCTGAAGTACATAATTAAGAGGTAGGGGAGCTTAATAAGTAATGTGTAGTTATATACAAGTAGATTAATGTTCAAACACCATGAGTTAGACAATGCTGATAACTATATAAGTGATCCTGTCCACTTAGGGACACATCCACATAATAAAAAGGAAATGTTGACAAAAGAATGTAAGAGGGACATAGCTACAGTATAACAAAGTGAGTATATGTGATGCATGTAAAATGAAGTTAAATTGGTGAGGTGAGATAACAGTTGGCATGGTAAGTTGATAGATTAGGGGATATTGCATATACTGCAGGTAACTCACATCAGTTGTGTATCCAGAAAGTTATATGTTGTAACAAACATTATATGGTTGCCCCTGCCACTCACTTATGTAAATAATGTACTCAACTCTCACACTGTTGCCCTGTGCACTTCAGAAACAGATGTTTTATTTGTCAGTTGTGGGCACCTGTAGCCATAAATGGTGCCTCTACAGTTAAAATTGTCTTAGCAAAGCATGTGTTGTATAGAAATATACATTATACAATAGTTTAGAGAGTAAAAATGATGTACTGTTTCCATTACATTTTCTGAGACATGCTTAGAAAAATTTGTACTCACAGGAGTACATTAAGGAATCTTTGCTACACCTGTGGTGCAGATGTATGGATGTACTCTGCCACTATGATGTATACTGTGTGAGTAATGAAAGGAAATAGTTACATACACATGATTGATGTCAGAACATACATACAGGTTAAATAACTGTAACTCTTTCATTGCCTTGTATGTATGAAGGAAACACTAATGATTTGTAATGGCAATGTATACATCTATAACAATGAGGACATAACGGGAAGAATTCTGGACACCTGTGAAACCATTGCATTAATAGTATTAATTCCAGGAAAAAACAATTTGTGGCAGCAATCTGTATATTGATAATGGTAGAAGGTGTTACTGTTCATACAAGCTGAGTATGTATGTATGTATGTATGTATGCATGTACTGCAGTCCAGAAGGACATGATGACACATACAGAACTGTCACTTTGACCAGCATATTAACAGAATACTGTTCTGCTATCCATACTTACATTGTCTGACTACAGCAGATGTGAGATGTACATGTTGCAAAATGAGGGCTATGGTAATGTGACATATATTAACATGCATAAATCATGGCAAATGTATACTCAGTCCCTTGAGGACTGGGTTGGCTGTATAGGAATGTCAGTATACCACTATGGATACAACGTATGTATGTATATAACACAAATGGATAGGCAGCCCATGCAATTCTTAGGACTAACAAACTTACATATTAGCATTATTGTATAATGACATCAGCTATGATGTATCAACTGTCATGTTATAATTAATTGTGTGTGATGCATTTGTGGGAGTGTAATCAATCATATAATGATTATCCTTCCTGCTGCCACTAACAGACCATACATACTGTAATTCAAAAGTCTATCAAAGTATAGCGTCGTGTTGCACATCACATTTAGCCCTGATGTGAGCCTTTTTAAACACGTTAGTAATACCTGTATGACAATACAATAACATAAATCACAATCAGGTGAAACAATAATGTGTATTAATAATTGACATGTTGAAGATTTACATTTCACACACACCAACTGGACACTGTTCTGTAACAAATGTTGTTATCCCCCACACACTGATAATAAATCCATTGCATGAACATTGACAAAGCCAACCTTCCAAAGCCTAATTCTATTTCTTTTTGACAAAGAAGAACAAATGTCAAAAACTATCTTATAACATTGATAACTTAATGCTCTTTGTGGTAAACAGCACACATCTAGTATATCATTATATTGGTCATGCCCATAAGGAAGTACAGCAATGAATGTATTAATATCATCTAACTACCACAAGAAAGTATTGTAACACAGGTCCACTCACACTTTGTGACAGTTTTGCAGCACAGCACAAATCTAGAAATGATGTATAAGCCATTATTTCCTTTAAAGCCCTGTATTGTGAACAAGAGAATAACAGGTATGTGCAAATGTTTGCATTAAACCACACAATCTTCTTCTTCTTCTTCTTTCGGCTTTTCCCAGTTATGGGTCACCACAGCGGAGCACCTGTCCTCTCATGATTGGCAGTGGAGTTTTACAGTGTTGAGTTGCCAGCCCAGTGCCCAACCTTCCACAGAAGGCACACACACACACACACACACACACACACACACACACACGCACGCACACACACACACACACACACACACACACACACACACACACACACACACACACACACACACACACACACACACACACACACACACACACACACACACACACACGCCTAGGGCCAATTTAGAGTGTCCAGTCCACCTACAGCATGTCTTTGGGATGTGGAAGGAAACTGGAGCACCCGGAGGAAACCCATGCGACCGCAGGGAGGACATGCAGACTCCACACATTAAGCCATACAATACAGATCAGTATTTTTGGGCAACTAAATAATGCCTGTGAGCATTCTCTGACAAATGCAGCAGTTAAGTCTTGCCAGACTTGAGCAGTCAGACCTCAGTGAGAGATGTATCAGCCATTGATGTCACAGAAAGTATATTTGATGTGCCATGAACAGTACACTTGAAAGGATTACCTCAGTGTCCTATTGGAATGGATATGGCTACCTTAAAATGGAGTGTGAGACCTAAGAAATGTAGTCTATCTTACTGTGCTGTATCACCATTCTTTGTCTAAGTCACTTCTGTCTGTCACAATTATCTGACAGTCAGACCTTACAAAATTTAACCCCCTGCCTATCATGTTCCACACTCTATAGAAATGTGTATTAATTGCACTTGTCACAGAAGATAGTAATGGACAAATGTTGCAAGGAACACACTTCAATTTATGAACTAAGAAAGGCTTCTGATGGTCATTTATCCAATACAAATTATTCTGAGGGATCAAAAGGATATAGTAATGCTGCTGTTTGCACAACTGTGATTTAGCTATATTACTGTTTGTTGTGTAATTCACTCTTGTCAGTTAATATTGTTTTCCACATATACATTCCCAGATTTGAACCAATGCCTGCCTAGGTACACATGTTATAGAAGTCATCTTAACTGCATGCATCACAGGAGTAATCTCACCACAAATATCATGGAACACTTGTAATGGTATGAAATTCCCAATGTGTTGAAAATTCTATGTTAGAACTAAAAGGGATAGAAATAAATTGATGCAGCATTGTTTATGTCATGTCACTACACTCACATTATATTGCCCTTTGCTTGAGTTAAGCAGCTGCTGCCTATGTAAGTCTGCAATCTACAGAACTGTGTATTAGCTACACACACCACAGGTGAAGTCTTACCATGACTCTGAGACAGAACATATTTGAAGGCATAGGGTCTGTGTCATATCATTGAATGGCCACACTGTCAAATGTCATTGCACTGGCAATGCAGGACACTGAACCTTTCTGACTAAGATTGCATTATAGCAGGGATCAGGAAATTTGCCCTTGTTCCCACTGTAGTATGATCTCAGAGTTGGTATATATAATTAGGTGTGTGTGTGTGTGTGTGTGCATGCGTGCGTGCGTGCGTGCGTGTGTGCGTGTGTGTGTGTGTGTTGATGGTCTGTACTGACAATGTGGCCATTTGATGATATGACATAGACCTGAAGGCATGATAACATCATTGTTTGGGATGAAAGTAATGGAGGAGCTCTCTCCCACTGTAATTGTACACATTACAGCTGTAGTGGATGTCATTCATCCCTAGCACTAGAATTACACACACTCATACTACTTAGTCACTATGGGTTTTGAACACCTACCTAAGTACAAAAGGTGCAGGAAATTGTATTAACTGCAAGCACCACAGGAGAAGTCTTATTACATCTCTGAGACAGTGTTTATTTGAAGGCATGGCATCATCATAGTGCTGTAAGGTATGCATGTGGCTTTAAATTGATTGAAAGTATGTACCTCATAAGACATCTACAACAACTGGAAAGGCTGCAGAAATACCTCACAAAGAGGATTACTGGCCTCAAACAAATGCCCTATGCAGACCGTCTCAAAAAACTCCAGCTTTACTCCATCGCATATCGCCTACTCAGAGGTGATCTCTGCCTAACATACAAAGCTATGTCAAACCCAGAGCTGTTGGACATGCTTCACTTAAAGAAATCCCAATCCATCTGAGCTACACACTCTAGGTACATAAACCTTGTTGCCACAATAAACAGAATATGCTGGACAGATAGATTCCTGTCCCAGAGACTTCCCATACTCTGGAACAGATTACCTATCTATGTCAGACAGAGCTCCTCGTTAGCACTCTTCAAGGAAAATCTTGATGATTGGATGGGTAATAGGAAATTCACCCTGGGGATCACTTCTGTGGCTCTGCTTGACAGGGGCACAGGAAAATAATTTTCTTGGGTGACGAAAGCCAGGGTACATTTTTAGCTAGGCTTGTATAGGCTCTAGGGTCAATAGCCTAGTACCTACCTATGCACCTGTGAAAAGAGTGGTGTAATTTGTCTGAAAATATTACATGATGGTAGGTACTCCACTACATGTGTTGCATAATCCAGTTATACATGGGACTGTAGAAGCACACCCTTGCAGACTACTTGCTGAGAATGACAGATTTAAACTCATGCCTTGTGAAGTCCACAAGCTAGAGAACATTGCATCATTTCCTGATGCCAAAAGAAAAAGCTTACTACAAAGGTGCGATAAAACGCATTTCAACCAGTGGACTTATCAGAGTTTAACAATGCAGTAGTATGATCTAAAATGGACAGAATGTATTGAGAACCCTTTCTGTTTATACATTAAATCTGAGGATGACCCCATACCTACCTACATGTACATTCACATACACATGCACTCATACTAGTGGCAGACTGTTGCATTTGCACCACCTACATATCTAGTTACACAGTCTGCAGTACACAGAATCAACTGCAAGTGTCACAGGAGAATCCTTACTTTAATTGTTGGACAGAGTGCATTTGAAAGGAAGACCTCATCAGTGTGTTGTAGAGAAGATGTTCTGGATGAAAATGAAAGAAATTGATGGAAGAGCCCCCTCTCTTTGTAAATGTGTCTCAGTGGAAGCTTTCACAAAAGATCTGTTCTTGAAGCTATTTCTACCTGTCACTACAGAAACACACACACACACACACACACACACACACACACACACACACACACACACACACACACACACACACACACACACACACACACACACACACACACACACACACACACACACACACACTCCTCACTGAGTACAGAAATCGTATTTAAGGGTGAGCTAGAGCACATATGAAAAGATGACCTCATCATTGTGTTGTAGAAAAGATATTTTGGATAGAAGTGGAAGAAATTGAAGGAGGAGCCCTCCCACAGTGTTAATGTATCACCTAAGTGGAAGTATATGTAACAGATCTGTTTTTGAAGCAGTTTCTGTCTGACACTACAGACAGACACACACACACATATATACACAAACTGTTTCTTCACTGCTGGATTTGAACCACCTACCTATCACGTTTCACAGCTGAGAGTACACAGTATCAACCACAAGCACCACAGGAGAAGTTTAATATTGTTAGATCTGATGCTGGATGCAAACTTCTGCGAATGTGCATCTACAATCTGTAGACCTGATCAATAACTAATCACCACAAAGGAAGGGGGGTCTGAATGGAGAGATGATAAGTCAGCAAGCAAAGAATGGTAGTATTGCTGAAATTAAATTATTCTTCAAGTCTTGGTGAGTACCTTCACACGGTGGACCCTGTTTTTCACAACATTTCACCAGGATGACACTGATATATATAGACTATATTTTATATAGCATATATCATGGACAGAAGTAGGTCAAAAATCAAAAAAGATAGCTGGGTGCACAAGACCCAGGATAAAAAAAAATGCCCAATCCTGGTAGGTGCACTGGTGCCAGGACTGGAAAAAATGACAGTGTAGAATACAGAAATATTCCTACAATGAAGCCAGGCCACAAAAATCACAAAAAAGGGATAGGCCAAAGAAGAGCCATGAAGTTGATAGAGTGGACTGCTGAGGATAAGAAATAAATTATGTATTGTTACTATTATGCAAAAAGCCCAGAATTTCCAGACTCAAGATATACAAAAAGATTAAGAAGGAGTCATTGCTGGGCACATTGTGAGTGCTGCGAAGAGCACTTCTGAATGACAAAGATTGAAACACTAGTAATTTCATGAACTTTAATCATACTTTGACTTAGGAATGGGGTCCATTCCCGTCATGGTATTAGAAACCCAAAAGATTTGGAGAAATGAAAAAGGGTGGAGTCAAATGTCATGTGCCAAAGCACACACATTTTAATGGTCTATAGAACCATTATGAAGCAGAGAAGTTTGTGTATAGCATACGTCATGACAGCAGCTACAACTGAAACATCCCAATGTGAGGCTAATTCAGCTCTACAGGCATTTCAACATATTATAACTGTCACTTCATACAACTGTTAGTCTGTCTTTCTGTAGTGCAGCAATGCTAAGCACAGTAGCATGGTGGGCACCAGACTAATGCAGCCAAAGGCAAATACTCACCAGTTTTTACCATAAGATATGAACTGCCATTTACTGTCACATACAATTGCTGCTCAGTGTCAGGTATTGCACAAATACTGAGGGCAAAGAGTAATAAGACAGAAGGGGAGGAGATGAAATAGGGAGACAGGCAAAGAGACAAAACAGTTTTCCTTATGGCTCATTTTTGGCCAGGTTGTGGTGTGTTAATCTGATGTTTTTCATCATAATAATTCTGCCATGTTCTGGACAATAAAGTGTTTTGAATATGAGCAAGCCATGGTAGGAGAGTAGAAACATGATTAAAACATAAGCAGGATAATGTTGGGTTAATAACATACGTAATCAACACTTGCACATACAATATTAATATGAAAAATAATGCTTGACATATTTCTGGATTTGAACTCTTGACTCTATGCAAAATATAGTCTATACCTGTGCATTATCTGAGAGCACCACATAGGAACTCACACTTCACAAACTTAAAAATCATATATCTGAAGGGACAGTGATAAAAGCTTGAAGTAAGGGAGAATGTAGGCATCAGGCTTCATCACAGTAATGGCAATTGTAACATCCCATAAGGTGTACATTACATCTAGCAGCCTAATAAATATGTAACAGCAACTGTCTCACAACAGTACTGTCAGTCTGTATTTCTATAGTGCAGCGGCTAGACACAGTTGCACGATGAGAACCTTACTTGTGCAGTTGAAGGTATAATCTTCAGTTTCTACCATAGGACATAAAGCACCATTTACCATCACTCAGCACTAGTGGGCAATGCCAATCAGTGTGCAAATGCTGAGGACAAAAACAGAAGATTTTTTATGGGCCATCTCTGGCCATGCATATTTTGTATTCCTGCTTTGACCAAGGGGTTGATACTCAGTTATGTATGTCTCAAGCTTTTATGCATTGATGCCCTGAAATTTGGTAACATTTACTAAATTTCAGATGTATTATGATCTTGCTTGCATTCACACCTGTGCCATACGTATCCCATGCCTCTCTCAGGTGTGTGAATCATTCCTGATGAACCTTACTGTTTCAAGCTATGACTTCAGCAACTGTAGTTAACGGAAAATAGAAAAATAAGAAGCATAATGATTAAGTGTTTTGTCTGGCCAGTCTATGGTATTGTACTGGCTGATGATGGGTCACTATACTTACACAACTCAGGGGTGTCTGTGACATTTCTTATC
This sequence comes from Protopterus annectens, assembly GCF_019279795.1. Taxonomy (NCBI): domain Eukaryota; kingdom Metazoa; phylum Chordata; order Ceratodontiformes; family Protopteridae; genus Protopterus; species Protopterus annectens. Next base: position 663,935,736 of record NC_056735.1, on the reverse strand, counting down.
CTAACTCTCTCATTAAAGCTATCTGTAACTCAGTTCATGCCCTGCATCATGTCTGCTGTTGCTCCAAACTTACTACATTAATACTTTGAGATGCAGAGAAAGGTAAGTGACAGGTGTATTTTCTTGACAAAATGCTGTCTAGAGTGCTGACATCTGTGCTACTGATGGCATTCCAAATTAAATGTTTGAGTTTTGGTTTATGAAGTGAACCATTGTTCACTGCTAGTGACCACTGACAGTCACCAATGCATAATGCCAAGCTTTTCACAAATCATGAAGCCAGAAAGGGAAAAATGATTCTCTGTGATGATTTCTCAAGTCTATAATCTTATACTATGAAAATTTGGACTTTATGGATCCTTAGTTTCACAGAGACATTGCCCTCTACAGATTTGAACCTTGAAACCAAGGCATTAATATGAAACATTGTGAAGATTAACAACATGTGCCACATATAGATAAGTATTTATGAAGCAAAGAAAGTGGAGCGCATAAATATGAGCTTTGACATTCCCTCGCTTTACATTTATGGAGCAATATACTCATTTTCTCAATGTTATCTTTAGACATTTCAGAGTAGATATCTGGACTAATGTGATATTTGCAACAGTTAATCATGTCACAGTAAGAACAAATGTGTACAATGCAAGAGTTCATTCTTCCATTTCTTTTGTAAGCAGTACTACCTATTGATATATTTGTAAAGTGATGGCATTATAATTTACATTTATTTAGGAGTGTATTGTTTGTATGTTTCAGTTTTATGTACTTCATATAACTTACAAACACTTTTTACTAAGAGGCACATTTACCTTTTACGCATATATTCCTAAATGTGTTATAAAGTTTATCTCCTAAGTCAATGTAATCTTCAACTTAACTTGTAAACATATGCTTCCTGTCAAACCCTCTGTAAGAGTGCATCAAAGTAGCAGAAGTGTTACACACTTAATTATTCATGCACTACTGCTAATGATTCATACTTGCAAGCACTTTTTAAACCCCACTTCTCAATACTCACTCTTATGCTGCTAGAGCATGTGCAAAGCATCATGTAGTTCCTCAAACTATGTTTACCTGCCTAGCCCTTCCAGCGGATAAAGTGATACATGAATGCTAATGAGTTGACACTTGATTTACACATTCACTTTGTGTAGAGTGGTTAATCTGCACTATATAAGCACAATCTGGGTCAAAGGAACTTGTATTATAATTAGGAAGACTGCTTGGCATCACCAACTTAAAATACTGCTGCTTGACTACTGCAATTGCATTAGTTTTGGTGGACTTTAATTTATTTATCAATTTATTGACATTTGATTAGCAGGAAAGTCTGACTGGGTAGAAGCCCATTTCCAGCACAGGCTCAGGGAGAAAAGCTCCAAATTATTGCAAAACATTTTAAGAATAATAATCTTACAATCTTCCAAGGACGGCTGTGGTGGTGCAGCAGTTAGCATTGCCGCCTCACAGCAAGAGTTTCACTGGTTGGATTCTTGGCTGAGGTGCCTTCTGTGTGGAGCCTGCATGTCCTCCCTGTAGTCATATGGGTTTCCTCTGGGTGATCTGGTTTTCTCCCACATCTGAAAGACATGCTGTAGGGAAATTGGATACTCTTAATTGGCCCTAGTTGTGAGTGTATGCATGTGTGTGCCATCACTGGAAGGTCGGGCACCGGGCTGGCAACTTGACACCACAAAACTCCACTGCCAATCGTTCTATGGACCATTGTTTCACTGTGGCAACCCCTAACTGAGAAAAGCTGAAAGAAGAAGAATCTTATAATCTTCAAAACTAAAACAAAACATCTGCAGTTTAAATAATTATAACAAATTAGACATATTATAAAAACATTGGATAAGAATCAGTACAAGGTCTATAACAATCATTTAATATTCAGAAAATTGTAGACTAATTTGTAGAGAAATTAAAGTTTAGTTAGTCTAATACATACATGAATTTCAATATGAAGTGAGGGAAAAACAGGCTTATTGTATATTTAGAGAGAAAGTCAGGGAAGAGAAGTAGATATTCAGTAAGGAAGTAAGTGAAGAAGAAAGAGTAAGGAGGCATACAGAATGAAAAGGTACTTGTTCACATTTAGGGTATAGTTTACCCTGGTTGTGAGCAAGAACAGAGCCAGATTTTAGCTAGGAAGTCTTTCAGGGTGGTTTTGAAAGATGGAAGGGAGGGTATAAACCTGATGGATACAGGTCTTACCAACCTTGTACAAGCACAGAGAATGCCCAGCAGATTTGCTAGGTTTGTAGACAGACATGAGTTTTGGGTCACCGGATCACAATGACTAACTGGGAACATAGCTGAGTAGAATAGTACAAATCTTGTTAAGATATGTGATGTTTCTTTACAATTACTATTTAAACAGTTAGAATGTTATTTTTCAGATAAACATTGGATGATAGCTGCACTTTATCCATTTATTTTGCTATAGAAAGCATAGCAGTTGTTATTGGATGGATCATCATCTAATATTCCATGCCTTTATAGCAAACATTCTCTAAAGACTTGAACACCTGTGACAACATTTAGTAATAGCAATGTAAAAGTTACAGTGTAGACAAAAATCTATGTTAAGCCTGTTTTAAATGCCCTACATAAACAAATGTTATCCCACATGGTAACATTTTCATTTTATACACGATACATTGTTAACCCTGCTATATATTCCAGAGTTACACATTTCTCCATCCTTAATCAGGTCTGTCATTGCATTGGTTGGAAGGTTACACTTATGCATTAGATGCGTATATTCATATAGCTCAGTTAGGAAAATTTTTTAATGATGCCTGTATAAATGCATATTTGTTTTCTTGCTAGTCACTACTTCTTTTTTGATATATGTGTGACAGCCTCTCTTTACCCCAGGCCAGTAATCAAGAAACCCCAATCCTTACCACTGACACTGGTGAGAGGTGGTCAATAAAAAGATGAATTGATTTATACAGTATTTCAAATGCAGCTCTCTGCATCAAGCACAGTTTCCCCCAAGAGCACACAGGGAACATGTTCCACTGGGACTAGACTCTGTGTCTCTCCAGATCCCAAAAAAGACCCACCTTGGAGCACTGTGTCCCAGATGCAAGTATCTGACACACACACACACACACACACACACACACACAGACTTGAATATCTGATTTTTCACACACACACACACACACACACACACACACACACACACACACACACACACACACACACACATATGGGAAAGGCTGATACAGATTCACCAGATGTGCCCCCTTTCTCCAGACTACAAGGTAGATTGCTGTCACCACCCAGATACTTTAAGGCTCTTATAAAGGGTAACCAATTATACTGTGTGAAATGAATACTGATAAAAGTGATAGAGTGTGGCCGAAGCAATAAGGCTTTTTGTAGTGGCCACAGTGTCACTAAAATAAGCACAAGTTCTCCCAAGATGTTAAAAGTATTCTCTAAAAGACCAAGTACAATGAAAAGGTATAAAACTATTTAATAATGTATAATAAAATAGAAGACACGAGAATATTTAATATTTACAGTGGATATAAGAAGTGTAGACACCCCTGTTAAAATACCAGGTTTTTGTGATATAAAAAATGAGACCACAATAAATCATTTCAAAACTTTTCCCACCTTTAATGTGACCTATAACCTGTACAATTCAATTGAAAAACAAACAAATCTGTTATGGGAAAAAATATAAAAAATAAAAAATGTACAATAAACTGGTTGCATAAGTGTGCACACCCTTAAACTAATACTTTGTTGAAGCACCTTTTGATTTAATTACAGTATCAAGGCTGCCAGCCTAGCTAGATAGAATTTTGTGAATAATTTTATGTCATTTGTAAATAATCCACAGGCTTGTTTTACAAATGTAAAGAGAACTATGTGTTATGATTAAACTATATGTTGTACTGAGCTTCAAAAATGTATCCACAATGCACCCTGCTGGAGGAAAACTGTTAAGTAAGGAATCTTACAACTGTGTTTGATCTCAAGCTAGGAGACAGGATGTCTGGACCAGCAAATTCTTTCTATTGTTTTAAGACCGAGATAATTGGTAGATTCTACATGTAAGCATGTATTTTACTGCTGTGGCTTCCTGGCCAGGTCCAGCTTACAAATAAATGTAAATTTTGAGTTTCTGTTAGACTGGGAACTAAAAGAGAAGTGATAAAAATTATGTAATGTGAAATGACTCAGCAGTACTGGGTGTTATTGATTTAAGACTTTCTCAGAGGTGATGCAAGAAAACAAACGTAAGTTGTTAAAACTTAAAAATGATATAAAATTGTTGAATGAAAGCATGTTGAGTTACCTATTGTTTGAACAAATGTCGGCTAGGCATGGCAAAATATTTTTAGATATTAAGAATTTTGCTGAGAGCAATCGCAAAAGAAAACAAAATAAGTTGGACAGGGAGAGGGAAGATTATTCCCACAAAAGAGGTTACCCTGATCCCCTCAGGTTAGATTGAATGACTTTGATGGTGTTGCTGTTAACAATGTTAACAATGGGGGTAATCGCAGCAATAATATAAACACGGAAGAACAAGCCAACAATGAGTATTTTTTTAGAACAGCAACCCCCATTGAGATGTTCAGAACATTTGGTAAATCAACAGCATCAAGTACAATGTGGTCGCTCCTTTCAAGGAGCATCCAGGGGTCATTCAATGAGGGGGAACTACTGGGGGTAGGGGAGGAGATGATGAATGTTGATTATGTAACACCAAGCACAGATTGTACTACTGATTTTGATTTTAGCCCAATATTGCCTGAATTTACTCAGGATGTGAATTTTACAATGAATGTTAACAAAAGTGATAATTTGTCTGATAGACAACCAGTGGCAGCTATTATGAACTAGTGATTTTGTCTTAAAAATGAACATACGACAGTTCTGAAAAAAGGTTTTAGTTTTGTGCCTGGATTTAGGACTGACATAGCAAAACTGTTGATTAACGAGCAGCTATTTACAAATCAGCTAAATTTAATTTTATTTTTCTTGAGCAAAAATCAAGGTTAACACACTGAACCAGTCAATTTAAAATGCAAAAGCATCTTTTTACCACCCTGTAATCCAGTGGTCAATATGTTTGAAATGCTTGTGGAAAATGGCTTTAGGGAAACTTTAAAAACAAGTCATTCCAGATGCCAAAACCTTTCTAATGATGAGAAATTGACCCTGAAAGAGTTCTCGACAAACAAGGAGTATAGGGTGATGAAGCCGGAAAAGGGGGGGGGGAGGGGGTAGTCATCATGAAACAAATTGACTATGTATGTGAAATGTACTCTCTACTTAATGATGATGACAATTATGAAAGAGTTTTCTCGAATGAGATAAACAGGGCATACTCAAAAATTGATATTTTATTTGATGCCCTGACTCAGGCTACCCTCACCCTTGATGAGTATGATTTCTTAAGAGTTGAAACACCAAGGATTCCGATTATATTCGGAATACCTAAAATACAGAAAAACAACAATGATCCCCTTTCAGGCCAACTGTAGCTGCACACAATTCAAAGACTGAGCCATTAGCAGCCTTAGTCGATAATTTTTCCAAGACAGTAGTGAGTGACATCACATACATCCTAAGAGATTTATGGCACTGTCTTGAATTATTAAGAACCACACAGGTAGACAAAGAAGATGTATTTGTGGCCATTGATGTTGTGAAATTATTCACGGTGATCCCCCATGATATTAATTGGAATATTTTGTAGAAGGCTTAATACAAAGTGGGCATTTTAATCAAACTAGAGTCAATTTACTATCAGATTTACTAGAAGTAGTGCTTAAGAACAACTTCTTAGTATTTGAGGGGGAATATTTTTGCCAAAAAACTGGGGTAGCCATGGGAGCAAAATGTGGTCCAACATTTGTAAATTTGTTCCTGGCTGAATGGGAAAAGAGGAATATTTTCTCATCCCCTTTTATAGCAAACATTCGTGCCTATTATAGGTTTCTGGATGACATACTGGCGGTTTGTCATGGGACACAGGCTGATGTGTTGGAATTTCTGGAATATATTAACAGCATTACCCAGTTCTTGAAATTTACTTACAAGATTAATGCTAATGAAATTGATTATTTAGACATCTTTTTAACCAAATACATCATTACTGGGGAACTGTCTTCCAACATATTTAGAAAAAAGATATATGCCTACAAGCTGCTACACTACAATAGTTGCCATCCTGAGCATCAACGTAAAAGTGTAGTAAAGGGCCAGATGGTTAGATTATCCAAATTAGACAGCAATGATATGAAATTTAGTGAAGAACTTTTTAAATTAATAGGAATATTCAAGGATAGGGGTTATCCCATCAAACTCTTGTTGGCAATCAGGAAGGAGATAATCAGAAACTGCACCAGCAAGTTTATTCCCATCCTGAAGGGTGGGCAGAGTAAGACAAATGCAAATCAAGTTGACACTTGAAAGAATACATCAGGATTCAAGTTTGGACCAAAGGCCAAGATGGAAATTGATGAAAAGAGGGGTACCATACATAGGGGAGGGGAGTAGGAAGTTAGATAGTACCATTTAATCAAGATGCCCCTGAATTGAAACAGAGTATGAAAAAAATCTGGAGTGGTTTATTTGATGTTGAGTTTAAAAGTAAATTAGGTTCAAAACCCAGAATTGTTTATAGCAGGGGTAAAAATATAAATAAATTTTAGAAAGGGACAAAGACATGCTTAAGATTAATTTTACATCTAAAATGTACATGTGGCTTTTGTTCAACTTGCAGATTCATTAATGATGGACCATATGTCCAAACTGATTCATATAACAGGATTCTGTGGTGTCCTGGTTGCTGCAACTGCAACACAAAATGTGTTGTTTACATTGCTACCTGTATCTCTTGTCCTGCATTTTATGTAGGCAAGATCGTCAGGAAGTTGCACGACAGGATTATGGAACATGATAGGGACATCAGGAATGGAAAGCTAACTAGTGCTTTATACACACATAGTCTCAAATGTGTCGATTTCAAAAAGTTCATTTTCTTTATTATTGACAGAGTGCTAATCAATAATAGAGGGGGAGACCCAGATTTGGACTTACAGGTTAAGGAAACAGAATGGCAATTGAGATTAAATGCCAAAGCTAGACCAGGCATAAATGATACCATTTCTGTGACCAGTATTCTGAAAAGGAGAGCTAAATGCATCTAGAATTATATATATATATATATATATATATATATATATATATATATATATATATATATATATATATATATATATATATATATATATATTTGTGCACAAACAATGCAATTTCTTATTATTAATTGTTTTAGTAATATAGGTTTTAAAACAAGTTTAATTATTAAAATTTTGATATATGTTTATATTTTACATTTTGGATGTTTTATATGAATATGTGACCTACCCAACATGGCTTCCACCCTGGCCACAGAACCATGACTGCTTTTCTTTCCTTTCCTGAAACCATAAACCTCGAGCACGACTCAGGCAAGTTCGTATCCACACTATTCCTAGATCTGTCAAAGGTCTTTAACACCATCTCCAACACCCTACTTATATCCCAACTCTCCACCCTACACCTCTCTCCCACTACCATCACTTGGTGTTCCAGCTAATTGTCTGACCGCAAGCAAGCTGTCTATTGGAAAACTTCAACTTTCCCCTTCCTTCCCACACCCACAGGTGTCCCACAAGGTTCTGTTCTTGGCCCTCTTCTCTTCAACCTATTCATTAACAACTTTCACCAATAGATCCCAGACTCATCTATCATCCAATATGCAGATGACTCAACAATCATCTGCTCAGCCTTGTCCCCCTCCGAGCTCCTAGCAAAAACACAACTAGCCTTCTTCAAAACAGAAACCTGGATGCAGTCTAACCATCTGGCACTAAATGCAAATAAAACCAAACTAATGTTTTTTTTTCCCTACCAAAAACTCCATTGAAAATCCACAATCACCATAAAGAGCCAAAACAACACCCTCCTTGAAATTGTTCCCAACACCAAGCTTCTTGGCATCATTATTTATGAAGAACTAAAATTTGACACCCACATCCACTCCACAATCAAGAAAATCCACCAAAAGTTAGGTCTCCTTTACAGGCACAACTGCTTCCTAAGCCCCTCTACCTGTCAAACTCTTGAATCTAACTTCCTACTCCCCTCCCCTATGTATGGTACCCCTCTTTTCACCAATTTCCATCTTGGCCTTTGGTCCAAACTTGAATCCTGCTACCACAAGATCTCCAAATTTGCAACCAATTCAAAAAACTCATCCCACCACTGCCACTCCCTCCTCACCATCAACTGGCTTGAACTACCCATCTACCTCAGTTACCTACAACTTACCATTGCCCACAAGCTCATCTTTAAACCTACCAACTGCCCAACTCTCTCTTCTTCCTTAAAACCTTACATTCCCATCCACTCACTCAGATCCAAAAAACAAAATCTCCTTTAGGTCCATGAACCTGTACGACCTCCTGACCATCTACTGCTGTCCCACTCCTTAGCTAAACAGTGGAACTCTCTCCCCACATACCTACGTAACCTACCTAACCCGACAAATTTCAAATCTCAGCTACTCTCTCATCTTTCTTTCAAATGGGAATGCCCTTGCCACACTCCAACTTAAATCCCCCCATTCCACCTTGCACTGACTCATCCAACTACCTCTACTATTACTTCATCCCTCCCAAAACAATTCCTCCCCTACTAAAAACTAATTTTCTCTCTAATATCTATTGTACTATACTCTCCAATCTCAAATATACTATTACCCTCTCCATGCATAATATTTTCCTAACCTACTAATGGCTAGTAGCTATACATTTTGAAATGTTAAACCTACAACTGAGTTTATAACAAAAATATTCACTTTATGTAAATGTTGAAATTTCTGTATTGAATTATGTCTTTTCATTTTTGTAACATTGTGACAAGCCAATTACAAATATCATGGAGCTTATCTGTAAATGTTTAATTAGCTGTATGAACTATGTCCTTTTGTAACATGTGAAATGTAACTTGCAATTATTTTGTAGCTTTTCTCCCCGGGCCTCCACTGAAAACGGGCTCTTCTTGGCCCAATGGACTTCCCCGGTTATCAAACTTAAATAAATAAAATAAAAATGTATAAGTGTTACAACACTGCAGAGATTGTAATTAGTTATTTATTTATTTACTGCTTGTGGACAGGTGTGGGGCTTGAATCGTGGATGCCTGCATGTGGAGCCGGGACTCTAGCCATTACACTATCTCGGCTTCTTCACAATGCAGTTTTATATATGCATTTTAACATTTGCATTTTAGTTCACTTTGTTAACCAGCATTGCACACAAGATATGATGTCAGTACAAACTTCCTATTTGAAAGAGAATAATGTTAGTACCTGCATGACTCTGATGATGCCTGAATAAGAACAGGCACAAGCGCTTAGTCTGAGGTGCTTTTAGCATTTATTTTACCTCGTGGATTTTTAATAAAGGACTGCCTTGCTGTGGAACACGTTGGTTTGATTTTCGCTTTTTGTTAAAGATTGAGCATTTTGTATCTTGATCTAGATTTGACAACAACTCACCAGGCACTTGCTTGCTCTGTATGTAAGTAGTTATTTAGAACTTAGTATTTTTCTTAGAGTTAAATAGGAATTTAGCCAAGATTAGTCTAGCAGTTTTCTAAATTTATGTCAGACTATCCTGCAATATTGTTTTAAAGCATTTTCCTGTGATCTCTGAACTCTTGATTAGCACTGTGTTGAATTGATGAGATTTGTCTTGTGTTTTTATTATTTATTATTAAATATTTTTAAACCTTTCAACTGTGGCTGTTTTGTGCAGAGATAATTTAAACTCTAGAGTACTTGCATGTATTCGGTGATACTGTCCAAGCCACTCCAGTAGTTTTGCTGCTCAGTCACACTTGCTATTTGGATAACAGTAACATTACACAGTGAAATTGGTCAACCCTTTGGGAAGGGCCTTATAGTACCTGATATTAGTGGTTGGTGGCAGTTGGTGCTACCTTATAGTCTGGCAGAAAGGGGGCACAGCTGGAGAACCTGTGCCAGCCTTCCCCAGGAGTGTCTATGTGTTTGTATATAAATCAAATCTTAAAGTGTGTGTGTGTGTGTGTGTGTGTGTGTGTGTGTGTGTGTGTGTGTGTCAGCTACTTGGGCAGGGACACGAAGCACTGTTTGGACATAGAGGGTGCTGGAGGTTTTAGCTTGACCACTAGGCTGAGATCTAGACCCTATAGCTTTGCCATTGGGGAGTCTTATTGGGGATCTGGAGAGAAAGGGAGAAACCAGCCCCAGACTGACTGTGATCTCTGTGTGCTCTTAAGGGAAATTGTACTTTACTGTGTGTGTACTTGTTATCCTTCCCAATGTGCATACCCCTCACTGGTGCTAGTGGTGAGGATTGAGGCTCCTTGATTACTGGGCATAACATATTGTTTGGCAGTGGTAGGATATCCACATCAGATATTAATTGTTTGATGGTGGTCAGTTAGCCACATCACATACTAATTAGCTTGTAGTGGTGTGGATAGTGAATTCATGTAGCTTGTGTGCAGTGATCACTGAAGGTATTTTTGTACTCTAAATCAGCCATGCAGTGAACATTCAGAGTTCAGATCACAATTGTTTTATTTATTTTGTTAGCTTAGTTAGTCAGGGAGAGCAGGCAAGCATGTCATCATAGGAGTATGTTAAGGTGACAAGGAGCCAGTTGGCTGAGATGTGCCAGGCTAAAGGACTGGTGCATGGAAACCTGACTAAAGCAGACATGATTGCAGCTTTGGTCACAGCTGCATCAGAGAATAGCAACCAGGAGGATGATCAGACCTTGGAGATGTACAACACTCAGAGAATGGACAGCTCAACCTTTCTGAAGAGGACTTTAAAAATCCATCTGGAGCTAAAGAGACTTGAGTTAGAGGCCAGGCATTTGGAAACAGAAGCAGCAAAGAGACTGAGATGTCTACAGGCTGAGGAGAATGAGAAACTGCTACACCTGGAAGCTGAAGAGAAGGAGAGGCAGAGGCAGCACGAAAAGGAGATGCTGACTCTTCGCCAATGTCATGGAGGTAATGAGGAAGGGAGAAACTGGACCCCAGAAGCACAAAAGGTCAGTAAATTTCTTCTGCAGTTTACAGAGGGGGATCATTTTGATAGTTTCATTCATATGTTTGAGAGGGTATGTAAACAATATGATGTTGAGCAAAGGCTCTGGGTACAGTTACTGACCCTCTTACGCTATAGTAAAGCTGTAATTGTGCTGTTTAAATTATCTGATCATGAAATTTCTGATTATACTGCTGTTAAGAATTGTTTGCTAGAATTTTTTAAGCTAACACCTGAAGCTTATAGGAAAAAGTTTTGTGAGCATAGACGCAAGGCACTTGTGTGTGAATATGTTGCCGAACTAAGCACTTATTTTCATAGGTGGGTGAGTGCATGTCAGGTCACCACTTTTGAAGGGCTGGCAGATCTTTTGGTGAGGGAACAAGCCCTTAGCCCTTTGCCTGAGGACATGAGGATCTGTGAAATAAGTAAAAGTGAGAAAAGAAACAGAGCCAAAACTGACTCCCACAACTTTACTGGTGTCTCCTGGTACCTCGGCTACTGCCTTCATGGGATAATTGCTTACACCACTTGCAGTCATTCATATACAAAAACCTTATATCCCCCAAATGTTCCATAATACATTTAGTAGTGGTTTGTTTTCAGATAAAATTATTTTTTTCACATAGTAGATGTTTAAATTTAAGGGAGTTGTTAAATAGAAATAAACCCATTAGTGATGGCTCTCCTACAGGTTGCTACCCATGTGAAAAATGCAAAATATGTAATATGGTCAAAAATTTAAATGGGACAAAGATCAGCAATAGGACTTTTAGTACATTCATCACCTTTAACTGTAGCACTTGTGGGGTGGTTTATGTTATTGGATGCGGTTGTACCCCCACCAGATGGTATATAGGACAAACAAAAAAAGCAGTTAAAAAATGTATTATGGAACATTGGGAGATATAAGGCATAATACGAGTAATAGTCCTGTGGCTTATCATTTTCATGTAGCACATGGGAGATCTGAATCAAGCCTGTTTTACAGTGTTCTAGCCAAACCCAATTATGTACAAGGAGATGACTTTATTGCTAATCTATTACATTTGGAGGCAAGATTCATCATCAGTTATGACACCCTGTATCCCAAGGGCATGAACTTAGAATTAAATCTTGTAAAAGCTCAAAATTGTATGATGGGACAGGCTTTCATAATTTTTGTATGGAAGTTTTTTTTATTACTTTCATGCATATGTATTAGTACCTTGTATGCAAGTTGTAAATCTTTGTACTAGTTTATGCACTAGCACTTTAAGGTTAATTGAAGGTATTTTAAGTTTTTTTGTATGAATGACTGCAAGTGGTGTAAGCAATTATCCCATGAAGGCAGTAGCCGAGGTACCAGGAGGTACCAGTAAAGTTGTGGCAGTCAGTTTTACTTATGATATGAGGATCTGGTTAACTGACAGACAATGTGCTACATCAGATGAGTTAGGGAAGAAGGGAGACCTATACCTAGCAAGCAGGGCATCACTGCACAGGAAAGGGACACCCAGTGCTGCTCATGGGTCTAAAGGAACCCCTGGTGGGCAACTCAGACTGCCAAATCAGAGTCTGACAGTAGCAGGGGAAGCCAGTAGTCCAGGTACAAGTCCAGGACCTAGGGTTAAATGTTTTGAATGCAACCAGTGGGGCCATGTGGTATATAGATGTCCACGGAGGCAAAGTGGTGAACAAAATGTGAGAGAACCAGTAAGTGGGAAGGACAAAATACCAACAGTAGGTTGTCTTGAGACAACAAAGGTACCACACTACCACCAGAGATTATATCCTATCGTAGTGAATGGCAAAAAGGCCATTGTTAAGAGAGATACAGACTCTGACACAACCATTGTGAAGCCTGCAATGGTTACAGAGGAGCACCACTTGCCTGGGCAGTCTACTCCAGTCAGAGCTTTAGGAGGAACCCCATTACAAATACCTTTGGCTAGGGTTCACCTTGACTGGGCGAGTGGAAAAGGAAGCCAGCAAGTAGGTGCATTTGAGGATATCCCTGCTGATGCTCTGATAAGGATTGATTTTGATAATGCAGTACCATGTTCTCATGCAGTTACATGGAGTCAGGCTTGGAGACAAGCATGTGGGTCTGGTAGCCTGGGGGAGACCCAGTCAGATTGCATACTTGCAGCCAGGACTAGTAAGGTGGTTACTTCAGGGAGGGAGCTACTCTGTAGCAGTGAGACTGGAGGTGAGCCACAGCCGCTTGTGGATACTAATAGTTACTTGGACAGAATGGCTGCAAGGGCAGAGGTGAGTAGTAGTACCCAGGTTGACAGTGAGGCATCACTGTCAGAGGATGCCAGACTTCCTGTGGAAGGGGAGCTGGGAAAGGTTACAAAGAGAGAGAGTTGAGACAGGCTCAGCTCTCAGATCCCATGTTACAAGACCTGAGAGAGGTAGCTAGTGAGGTGCCTGATTCTCAAGGGAAGGGAGATTCTGTATACTGGGACAAAGGGTTACTGTATAGAGAGTGGACCCCTGAGGGAGGGTTAGAAGGTGAGAGAATACAGCAGTTGATAGTTCCTACAACCTACTGTCTGGCGCTTCTAGCCATAGCCCATGATATTCCCTTTGCAGGTCATATGGGGATAAAACCTACAAAGAGATGTATTATGTAGAACTTCTATTGGCCTGGGATTTCCAAAGATGTAACAGGGGGCTACAGGATCTATGAGCAGTGCCAAAAGGTAGACAAGGCAGGAGACAAGGTGAGACCTATTTTGATGCTTTTGCTTGTGATTGAGGAGCCATTTCAGATGGTAGCTATGGATATTGTGGGGCCTCTGAGCACCCCAAGTTCCACAGGGAAAGTATATCCTAGTGGTAGTAGATCATGCTACAAGATACCCTAAGGCAGTGGCTTTGTCCTCCATTGAGGCGGAAAAGGTGGCAAATGTTTTGTTAGAGGTTTTCAGGAGGGTAGGTTTTCCAAAGGAAATACTGACTGACAGAGGCGCCAATGTCATGTCAAACCAGCTGGCTTGCTTGTGTAAGTACTGTGGGGTAAAGCACCTAAAGACCACCCCCTACCATCCCCAGACTAAAGGTCTTGTTGGGAGGTTAAACTCTACACACAAGTCCATGCTACAGGCATTTGCAGGCCAGTTTAAGAGGGAGTGGGACAAATATGTACCCCATCTGTTGTTTGCTTAGAGAGAGGTTCCCCAGGAATCCATAGGTTTTTCACCCTTTGAGCTGTATGGGAATAGGGTGAGGGGCCTCTAGATTTAATTCGAGATGAGTGGGAAGGTGAGTGTGAATCTCACAAGGAGTCTGTTGTGGCATATGTCCTAAACCTCAGGACAAGGCTCAGGGAACTCATGGGCTTGGCCCAGGAGAACTTAGCAGAAGCCCAACAACAGAAAAAGGTCTGGTATGACAGGAATGCTCGAGCTAGAGAGTATGCTGTAGGGCAGCGGGTAATGGTTCTCATTCCTTTCAGACACAACCAGCTGCAGGCTGCCTGGGAGGGACCCTACAAGGTGGTAAGGAAGGTCAGCTGTGTTAACTACATGGTGGAACTGCTAGGCAGGAGGCAGAAGCACATACTGTAACATGTTAACATGATGAAACCTTACCATGATAGGGAGACTCTTGTGCTGAGTACTTGCAGTGGATTGCAGGAGGAGTCTGAAGGAGATCTGGTGACTGATCTCCTCAGTGAGGCTCAGACTGACACCTCAGTGGAAGGGGTAGCAGTGTCCCAGCAGCTATCTCCTACCCAGGTTTGAGAAATCTGAGCAGTGTTACAGGAGTTTGGGGACATGTTCACTAGAAAACCAGGGTGCACCCACCTGGTGCAACACCAGGTGGATACAGGATCCCAAATGCCTATTAGGCAAGCCCCTTATAGGGTACCTGAGAGAGTCAAACAGACTTTGAGGGAGGAGATACAGGAAATGTTGTAATTCAAGAGTCCAACAGTCCCTGGGCTTCCCTGTGGTGCTTGTGCCAAAGAAGTATGGCAATAGTAGGTTCTGTGTGGACTACAGGAAATTTTTGACTTGACAAGGAAAAACAGGCCAGATAAGGTAGTGTGGACCACAGCATGTGAGCAGGCATTCCAGAAGCTTAAAGAAGATTTGGGAGGACCCCCCTGTGTTAGCCAGTCCAGATTATAGCAAAGAATTTGTTGTGCAGGTGGATGCTTCGACCCATAGGGTGGGGGCTGTGCTTCTTCAGAGGGAGAAGAACACTCAGTGGTTTATCTCAGTGATAGGCTCCAACCCAGGGAGGAATGCTATGCAGCTGTAGAAAAGGAATGTCTAGCCATAGTGTGGGCACTGCAGAAACTTTAGCCTTATCTGTATGGAAGAAAATTCACTGTAGTTACAGATCACAATCACCTAACATGATTACAGCAAGCCAGCCAGCAAAATGCCAAGTTGCGAAAATAGAACCCAGGGTTGCAAGCATATGATATGTCAGTGGAGCACCACAGTGGGGTTAGCAACGCCAAAGCAGATGGGCTGTCAAGACAGGGAATGGGTTAGGGTATACTCAGATAGACCTAACCCTCTCAAGCAATGTTTCTCAAGGGTCACTTGAAAAACTAGCTTGAGTTCTCTGGGGGGAGGGGGTATGTGAAGGCTGCCAGCCTAGCTAGATAGAATTTTGTAAATAATTCTATGTCATTTGTAAATATTAATATAATCCACAGGCTTGTTTTACAAATGTAAATAGAACTATGTGTTAAGATTAAACTATATGTTGTACTGAGCTTCACAAATTTAACTATAGTGCACCCTACTGGAGGAAAGCTGTTAAGCAAGGAATCTTACAACTGTGTTTGATCTTAAGTTCAGAGACAGGATGTCTGGACCAGCAAATTTTTTCTATTGTTTTAAGACAGAAATAATTGCTAGATGTTACATGTAAAAGTCTCTTTTAATGCTGTGGCTTACAAAAAAATATAAATTTTGAGTACTGTTAGCCTGGGAACTAAAGGAGAAGTGATAAAAATGATGTAATGTGAAATGACTCAGCAGTACTGGGTGTTATCAATTTATGACTTTCTCAGACAGAAAGATTGAGCATTTTGTATCTTGATCTATATCTGACAACAACTCACCAGGCACTTCCTTTCTCTGTATGTAAGTAGTTATTTAGAACTTTGTATTTCTCTTAGAGTTAGATAGGAATTTAGCCAGATTAGTCTAGCTGTTTTCTATATTTATGTCAGACTATCCTGCAATATTGTTTTAAAGCATTTTCCTATGATCTCTGAACAATTGATTACTTTGTTGAATTGATAAGATTTGTCTTGTGTTTTTATCATTTATTATTAAATATTTTTAAAACTTTCAACTGTGGCTGTTTTGTGTAGAGATAATTTAAGCTCTAGAGTATTTGCATGTATTTGGTGATACTGCCCAAGCCACTCCAATAGTCCTGCTGCTTAGTCACACTTACTATTTGGATAACAGTAACATTACACAGTGAAACTGGTCACCTTTTGGGAAGGGCCTTATAGTAGCTGATATTAATGGTTGGTGGCATTTGGTACTACCTTATAGTCTGGGCAGAAAGGGGGCACAGCTGGAGAACCTGTGCCAGCCTTCCTCAGGAGTGGCTATGTGTTTGTAATGAAATCAAATGGTAAGGTGTGTGTGTATCACCTACTTGGGCAGGGACATGAAGCACTGCTGGGCAGAGAGGGTGCTGAAGGTTTTAGCTTGACCACTAGACTGAGATCTGGACCGTATAGCTGTGTCATTGGGGAGTCTTATTGAGGATCTGGAAAGAAAGGGAGAAACTAGCCCCAGACTGACTGTGCTCTCTGTGTGCTCTTAAGGGAACTTGTACTTTACTGTGTGTGTACTTGTTATCCTTCCCAATGTGCACGCCCCTCACTGGTGTTAGCGGTGAGGATTGAGGCTCATTGATTACTGGGACAGTGCTTGGGAGTCACATATAGCATTCAGTTTTGTTGGGTAGACACCTGCCATCAATTAACGAGACTCTGATTAACCCCAAATAAAGTTCAGCTGCCCTAGTAGGATTTTCCCTGGCATTTACTCAGTTATCTGCTACAGCAAAAGCCATGGTTCACAGAGAGCTTACAAACCATCAAAGAGATCTCATTGTTGAAAGGTATAAGTCAGAAGAAGGGTACAAAAATATCAGCAGCACTGGATATACCATAAAACACAGTGAATACATTCATCAAAAAGTAGAGAAAATATGGGGCAACAGTGGCATTGCAAAGAACTGGACGTTCCTCCAAAATTGATGAAAAGACAAGACAAAAACTGGTCAGAGAGGCTGCCAAGAGATCTACAGTAACACTGAAGGAGCTGCAGGAATTTCAGGCAAGTACTGGTTGTGTACTACATGTGACAACAATCTCCTATATTCTCCATATGTCTGGACTATGGGGTAGGGTTGCAAGATGGAAAATTTTCTCACACAGAACAACATCCAGGCCAGGCTAAAATTTGCAAAACAATATGTCAGGATGTCCAAAAGCATGTGGGAAAATGTGTTACAGTTTGATGAGATCAAGGTTGAAATTTTTGGGCACAATTCCAGTAGGTATGTTTAGCGCAGAAACAACACTTTGCATCACCAAAAGAACACCATTCTCACATGGTGGTGGCGGTATCATGCTGGGGGAGGTTGCTTTTCTTCAGCTGGAACTGGGGCTTTAGTCACGGTAGAGGGAATTATGAACAGTTTCAAATACCAGTCATTTTTGGCCCAAAACCTTTAGGCATCTGCTAGAAAGCTGAAGAAGAAGAGGAATTTCACCTTTCAACGTGACAATGACCACAAGCATACATCCAAATCAACAATAGAATGGCTTTACCAGAATAAAATTAAAGTATTGGAATGGTCCAGCCAGAGCCCAGACCTAAATCCAATAAAAAAACTTGTGGGGGTGACTTGAAGAGGGCTGTGCACAAGACCTACCCTCGCAATCTGACAGATTTGGAGCTGTTTTGCAAGGAAGAGTGGGCAAATATTGCCAAGTCAAGATATGCCGTGCTGATAGACTCCAACCTAGGAAAACTGAATGCTGTAATTAAATCAAATGTGCTTCAACAAAATATTAGTTTATGGGTGTGCACACTTATGCAACCAGCTCATTGTACATTTTTTATTTTATATATTTTTCCCCTAACAGATTTTTTTGCTTTTCAATTGAATTGTACAGGCTATAGGTCACATTTAAGGTAGAACCAATTGAGTGGTGCAGTTAGTGCTCCAAAAAAAAAACAACTAAGTAACCAACAATAAGAGCACCAAAGTTGTGAGTCCTCAGAATAAGTTTAATAGAATAAATGTTGAGCGCTTTCATCAAAAAGATTGACTTTTTCAGAACAAAGAAATAATTCACAAAATCAAGTTTAAATATACAATACTAGTTAACTATTGGTTCAACTCTAACCAATACTGCTAAAGAATGTTTTCAGTTCATGAATATTAATAAGAAAAATCCAAATACTTAAAAATTCAAAAAGGGGACAATTATTACAAAGAATCATGTCATGTTATTAAACAATACTTTTGAAAAAAGAACTTTCAATATATACAAATATTGTTATATTATTGACCTGAATTTTAAAAACATACATTCGCTGTTAAATATAAAATATAAATCTCTTTAATTAGATAAATACTGGGATTACTATGGCATACAAACTTCTCTAACTATTTTTTTTAGAAGGATATATTGTATAGATATTATCAAATATGCATAAAAAGTATATAAAAAAAGAGAGAATTTTCGCATGTATGTTATTTCAGCAAGTGCTATAAATTATAACACTGTTAAACTTGTTCTGCCTTTTCTTTTAAAATGGGCAGTATGGTTAGATGCTCATTTAATCCTGGTGGAAAATCCGCACCTAATCTTAACTGCCATAACAATTCTTTTTTATATAAAACATTTTGCCAATCACCCCCTCTCACTTCAACATGTACAAAGTCAAGGATGGCAAATTTAAAGCCTACAAAATTCATACATGACATACTGTGTTTATATAAAGCATTAGTCTCTTTTTTGGTTCTTATGTCATATAAATGTTCGTATATCCTAGTCTTAAATAGCCTCTCTATTTTTCCTACATAAAATGAAGGACAAGTATTGCTCTTGGCTATATATACCAGTTTACTAGAAGAACAGTTGCCACTTTTTAAAAAAATATAACTTTTATTCTGATTATCAATTCTAATGGAGCTATCTTGTAGGATATATGCACAATAAGAACATCTACCACAAGGTTTGCTTCAACCCATTTTCACTTGTATACCTTGGGGTGTATTACCCCTCTCTAATATTGATTTTAAATTGGGTCCTACTTTTGTAGAAAAAAGAGGTTTATCATCCAATAAATGAAATACTTCACTATTGGTTTTAAAAATGTTCCAGTTTTTCATTAGTATTCCCTTAATTTGAGAGTACAGAGGACTGTACTGTATCACACAGGCTTGTTGGAAATCACTTTAATTTTATACTTCAGAATTAATCAGTAAATTATTAGTAGATTTAATCCCTTTGCCAAGCAAAGGCATATATTTCTTGCCCCATTCACCTAGAACGTCTGCAAGTATAGGATCTATAAACTCACTAGGGTAACCTCTTTCTAAAAACACATCCTTCAGGAAATCAAACTCCCTAATCACATAACTTTTTAAGGATGTCATCCTGGCAATTCTAATAGCCTGACGTTTAATAATGCTTTTTTTCTGCAAATAACAATTTTCTTGTAATAACATCACATCTAGTCACCTGACTCTGGCACACAAATTCAGAACTCTGTTAAGATTCTGTTGCAGTATTTTTAACATAAGCAGCTTTTACAAATACACTTTTATTACAAGCATCTGTACAAATCAATGTGACAATCATATGATATAAGATTATTTGCATAACATCAGCCATATATGCAAATATGCATTTATACATATGCCACACATGCACTGCTTTACTTCTCCTGGTACAGCTGGCAATACCTCACAACACCACAACATGTATTTTGTTTGTGTTGTTTACTCTCATATAAATCTGGCCTATCTAAACCTGCAGTCTCAGATTCTGAAAATGAGATTATAGTGTAGGCCTTCTGTCAACATGGATCATGCCTCTTACAGAAAGTCATAGCTGACAAGCCCTTCTGTGAACGTTCTGATGGAAGGTGGTCAATGACAAAAATGCTGTGTGGCCATGGCTGTGAGTATGGCTACATCAGATATTGAGCCAATGACAGGATCAAAAAGGCCAAAAAAGATCCAGTGCTATAGTTCAGGAATGGAGGACTGTTGGTGGTGTTCCGTCTACCAAACCAACACTCAGTGAGGCAGAGGAATTCCTACCCACTGTAAGGGATCCAGCCTATTGAGGTTTCCCTGTGTTGTGCTGGACATAAATGCAGAGGAGGAAGATGACCAAAGGGTACATATTGCTTATGATCCAGGTATGCCATTAATGTCCCTCCCTCCCTCTCTCTCTCTCTCTCTCTCTCTCTCTATATATATATATATATATATATATATATATACACATATTTATGGTGGTGCCAGATCCTGCTGTTGTAGTAGCACTGCTTCCACTACATTATTACAATATTCCACTTATTGGGTAGAAACCCTGGTTATACCAGTTGTCTGTCCATGTGTTATAATATCAGAAATTTATTTTTGTCTCTTAGATGTTTTCCATCACGTGTTCAATAATTGGGATGATTTTGTATGGTATTATATCTAATATAGGCCCATTTATTTCTAATATAATTTGATCTGTAAAGAAGGGAGAGGTCCCAACAGCCATGTCTATATCACTGTTGATTTATTGCTGTTTTTTTATATCTATTGATATATTGGCTATTTGTTAGCAGTTATACTTTAATCAAGGTTCTACTGTTTCAACATAGATAGTAGCCTGTTAATGGCCTTATATACTACCAAGTCATTTTGGATTCTTGCCGATATTGCACTATTTGTTGTGTATGCATATAAATATATTATGTACATTTTCTTTTGTCACTATTCCTGTAATATAAGAGGGTAGTTGGACTTCTCACTTTTTTGGTGATGAATGGCTAATCCCTGTTGAGCCTTTGTATTAAATTAAAAATAAATTATAATAGTAATGTCTTCACGATCGCACCTACCCGCATTTCTTTAACATCACTGAACCGCGGGGAGAACATGCAGACTCCACACAGAAGGCAATCCAGCCGAGAATTGAACGGGAGAACCTCTTGCTGTGAGGTGACAACGCTACTGCTGCACCACCATGGCTGCTTTAAAAATAATTTATAATAACAAAATAAAATAAAAGTTAAAAATATTTCTATAGTGAGGGTTGTATTTGGCTATATCTCTCACATACTGATTATTTATTTATAGATAATATAGCACCCTTAGGGCCTAGTTTTGAGCAGATTGCCAGTCCTCTGGTGTAGCACTGGTTGAGGGGTGTCCAGCATATTTATATTATTGAAGCAACTGATTTTCGAGCTAACAGGTTGCGAGCTTATGGTCATGGATCATGAGCTGATTTTGAAAGGCCTTTGTGCTGACAAAAATGTCATACAGGTTTTTGGCATTTCCAGTGATAATGGAAATAATATTGATGAACAGAATGTCGATCCAGTTGACGTCTGCAATCTGTTTTTAATAAATTAGGAAAGAGTATGAAAACATTACAAACAAATATCTGGCACCTTAATCTTTTTAAAGCTTACCAAAGCAAGGATGTTACACCTAGAGGTCTTAGGGTTAAGATACAACCCCTTGTGGGCAAGATGGTTGATTTGTTCTTGCAGGAGTGGAGTCTTGCTCAACAGAATGCATCAATGTCATTTGTTCGTATTTTAAGTTCATATTATGAACGGACAATGGGAATATTGAGGATGTTAAGAACCTGTGTGAGGAATTGAAAGTGTATGAGGGTCATCCTCAATACTCTATCTGCCTCAACAAGCTCACAAGAGAGCTATTCACTTTTGAGAAGCAAATTAAAGAAAAGAAAATACAGACGTTCAACAGGGATTTGACTGATTATCAAAGGGGTAAACCCTTTGATACTCAGAAAATTGTTAGGTTTTCTGAGACCAACAAACCAGTGGGGGGACCAACAGAAAGAGACCGAGGTCTATTCTCAGGAAAACAGGGAACACATATAGCAGTACTTCTAATGATGAGTCCTCAGCTATGGACACGGAGTGTGCTAATATACGAGACTCACCTGACCCAAAGAAACAGCACAGCTCAGACCACCCTTTAGACATGGTAGGAGGAGGTAGACAGGTAATGGGACATTGGAATGGTTGCAGGGGGACTCTGGTGCCATATTTTGGTTGTCTGTTCTTCAGTTTGCGTTTGAAAGTCAGTATCCCACAATTCCGTTTGGTGTGGGCGGGGTTACATAATTATGTATGCAAATTTGATGTTAATCAGCGTACAGATTTGTACCTATTTTTCATGGGCCTTGTCCAGAAGATTGATGTGTCCAGGTTGAGAAGTATGGCATGTGTCCATATTTCAACAGGCTGTGCTCAGGGATATTCATTTTGGATTGGGTCAATATACTCCACTTGGTCACAATCTTACAGTTGGGGAACGGCATGCCTTACAGGAACTTAAGAATAACAAGGGGGGGGGTGGTAGTCATAATGAATACGGATTATTATCTGGAGGAGAGTAATGGACAGTTGTCCAACCCTCGACACTACATGCATATGCCTATTGACCCCACACCCAACTTTAAAAGGGAAATTGATTCTTTCCTAAAAAAGGCTGTCAAGGAAGGGATTATTTCAGATTCTGTGAAATCACATTTGACTGTTTCGGATCCACAAAAACAGATACTATACTTACTATCAAAGATACACAAATACCTGGAAACCCCCCCCCCCCCTGACAGACCAACAGTTTCCAGCAATGGTTCACTGATGGAACCTCTTTCTGTATTTTTGACCCAGTACTTGAAGCCCCCGCTAAATTTGATTTGTGCAAGAATACAGAATATGACCTAATTCCTTAAAATATTATCAGATACTCAGTTGGAGCCGGATTGGCTTCTATGTACCCTTGACATAAAAGCTTTATACACTAACATTCCCCACTGGGCTGGGCTCCAGGCCTTACACTACTGGTTGGATCAAGCTAATTTGTATCCAGCTGATTTCAATACATTACTAATATGGCAGAGCATGTACTTAACAAAAATGTGTTTTATTGCCAGGGGGAATGTTTCTGGCAAATTCAGGGTACAGAGATGGGTGCATCTTTTGCACCCATCTATGCAGACCTGTTCATGGCATATCTTGAGGAAGAGTTGATATATGACCCCACTCATAATATCTGTATGAATGAACTTGATATTTGGAGGAGGTACTTGGATGATTGTTGTTTGTTGTGGCGGGCTGACAGGCAATACTTATTGGAATTCATTCAGCATTTGAACGACAATAAATGGGGAATACAGTTCATATTAAATTCTGATTATCATCAAATCAATTTTTCTTGATGTGACAGTTACTAGAAGTAGTGACAACACAGTTAGAACTCAGGTGTTTAGTAAGTATCCCCAGTATAACAATCTGCTTTATGCCACTAGTATACACCCTAGCCGCATCATCCACAACATCCCAAAGAACCAGTTCTTACGTATTAAAAGAATCTGTTCCACATCGGAGGATTATGTTATATCTCAACAAGATATTTTCAATAGATTCAGAGTCAGGGAATATAGACAACATGATATTATATTTGCTAGCAATTGTGCCTCAGATTTGGACAGGATGCAATTATTGGATTTCAAAGACAAAACACAGAGGGTGGAGTCTGATAGTATTAGATTTGTAACCACATATGGGCGTAACATAAATTTGATTCGGAAGGGCATCTTTAAACATTGGAATATACTAATGGCTAATGATGAATTGCATCATGTTCATGGTCCCAATTGTCGGTTTTCATATAGGAGAGGAAAGACATTGCATTCGCATCTCTCACAATTTAAACGTACTAGTACAGGAGGTGCAGTCTATCACCAAATAACCATTACTGGGGACAGATTACTGGGCACCTTCCCTTGTGGCCACTGTTCCTCTTGGCAATATATATTCCAGTCTAAACAATTTATTAGTAAGAACACCAGTCAGGTTTTTGATACTAGATTCTTTGGGAACTGTGGAACAGACTGGGTAATATATTTAGTGACATGTACCTGCTTGGTTTTTTATATAGGCCAGACTTCATGACACTTGCACCTTCGTATGTCAAAGCATCGTAGTGATATACTTAACAAGCGACTGATGAATGCATTATACAGACAATGCACTATCCACCGTACTGCACAGTTTTATTTTATGATTATAGATAGGATTCATGGTAATAGAAGCAACAGGCAGGGTTGGCATTTGATCCGCAATAAAAAAGAGAAATATTGGATTATAAAATTGGGGGGTCTTTTTTTACTGGGGCTCAATGAACACATAGAATTGGTGATTTTTATTTCATAAGAAGAACATATTGAATACCAGTTGTTTGATTTTTTCAAGTTAATATGTTTATATTTGTTATAGGAAATGACATAATTTGTAAGGCTGATTTTCCATTGGAGGGAAATGATTATATTGGTTCTGTTATATACCCCACTGAGGAAGGCAGTTTTGCCGAAACCGGTTTGGGACCAATAAATAGTTATTTATTCATTTTTGTTTACATGGTTGTGGTTATTAGACCTTGGTGCTGGCCGCTTGTTCACATATTTATGGTGGTGCCAGATCCTGCTGCTGTAGTGGCACTGCTTTCACTACTCCATCTGTGATTGAAGTGTCCACATCCAGATGTGGTAGACTGTGTGGTTGTGGTTGTGAATATTGTCATGATGAGGGCTCATCCAGCAGACATTATTCACTTTCAAGCAGCACCTCGACTTCAAGCCAGGGTCATGGAACTAGCAGTGCAACTCCTGGCAGAGATAGTTTACGTGGTTGGAAATGGTGAAAGTGAACTGAAGCCTCTACCTTACATGTCTAATACTTGTCCAGGAAACCAGGATGTAGTGCTAGCACAAGTGCTTTGAATGTGTTCCTGCTGACCCATACAATGTACAACTTATCTTTGCCATACCACACACACACGTATATAAACATTAATACTTAATGATTCACAGCTATTGCTACTGGCCCTGAAAATAGATACTAGCTTTTAACCTGATTTCACACTCACACTTCTTTGGTGTCAAGCTTACTCTTCTGTAACGGCCACCCTGTACAAGGGATAATGACTGTACCCTTCTCTTTGCACATTTATTTTTGACTTAGGGTTGCCTATGTCTGATGCACAGATTGGATAGCTAATGCAAGCTTACTCAGATATTTGCTTTAATTAAAATTATTGTACTGAATTTTTTCCTGCTCAAGATCAGACAATTGTTGTTTGTAATCCTCATTGTATTTGTAGTAGAGTTATTAGTAATGCAGTCCTACTGGTTAGGAATTATTGCTTGCTCAACACCTTGTGCAAATGATTCTAAGATTGCCCTGGCCTCTACTGGGGTGTCTAAGTTGAAATACTTTACTGGATGATGCATAATATTGGGCAGATTACTATTTATGTTGCATCTAGCACTGATGAATTATTGCTGACATTCCTGCACACGTGAACTATGTTTTATCTTACTGATGTACAATAATTGCATATGAGGTAATAGTAATTTTTATCTAATCTTTACAGGTTCCTGACTTACCTGGGTGAATCCTGCTTCTTCAAGTTGTTTGATGCTTACAGAACATAACCATTACATGGGTAAGTAAAGGTTGATAATTTTGTGTGCATCACTGCTACTGCTTGTCTGTGCTTAAAGTTTTCACTTAACTAGTAAGTGTGTGCACTATACTCTGCCTCTTAGCCAGGGCCATAGCATATTATGCATGCCTACATCTGCCAGCACCATTCACAGCTACTTGCTCTTCCTCAGACTCTTTATCCATGTCGGTTGGTTCTGCTAGCCCTGCCTGTGGTGCTGGGAACTGTCCTTGCTGTAACTGTTTCCTGACAATTAAATTGTGCAACAGAGCACAAACAGTGCGTTTTTTAGCCAAGGTAGTTGGTTCATACTGCAGTGCACCTCCAGATATGTCTAGACATCAGAACCATGATTTAAGCAAGCCAAATACATGCTCTATAATATTCCTAGTTTGAGTATGTGCTTCATTGTAACCTTGGTCAGTGGGGTTTTATGGGTTTCTTATGGATGTCATGAGCCAGTGTTCCACTAGTGCATAACCTGCATCCCTCATTTGATGCCCTTGTGAAAGTCACTCCTAGAAAACCTTACATATAGTTCACAGTTTTGCCATATGTTTAATTTGTGGAAACTGACAGGGTTACCTGCACACACATTGTAGATGATCCCTTGGGCATTACAGATGACCTGACAGTTGATAAACTGATATCCTTTTCTGTTGATGTACCTCTTTCCCTTTTCACCAGGTAGAGCTTTTATTTCAATGTGTGCAGTCTATGGCCCACAGAACTACAGTGAAATGTGCTATGGTATAGAAATGTTACATGGTGGTAGCTCTCTCCTCTGGGTATATGGAAACCAGATATACTCCTTTACATGTTGCAGCATTACATTTTGAAATTGGTGTAATATTCTTGAGGCTGAAGCCTGTGACACCTCACAATATATCCGATGTACATCTCTGAAAAGTGCCTGTAACTAGTGTATTTAATGCCACACATGCATTGGTTTCACTGGGATGAGTTCTCCATGATTTTCTCAGGACCTTGGGATAGGGTGGCAGAGGTTGACTATTTCTTCTAAGGTATTCCTGTCCACCCTGTAGCACTCAAATTTTTCAGAGTCATTAAGTCCATGAAAGGTCTAACATGATCTGAGCACTCTTCACCTTCTAGATGAAGGTCTGGCAGCAGTAGCAATTGCACAACATTTTATTCTAGCATTTTGCATACTAAGGTTAATGATAGCAGCAGAAAATACTAGCATTTTTTCTAAGAGTGTTCATGGCTCTATTCCAAAGAGTATTGGAATTGAGGCCAAAATGGAGCCTGGCATGTACATGCAGGTTTTATATGTTCCTAAATCACTCCGCCATGTTGCTTTGGTTCATTAGCATAAAATTCCCCTACTTATACCTTCATTAGCATATTTTGCGGCTTACCCTTGTTTTGAAGCCAAGTGCCATATGCAGAGGTGTTCAATGAATACAAAGTAGCATGCTCACAGCTGCTCATTGTACACACAATGCTAGATTAAAGTGCAGGCATTCATGAAACTGGACCATTGTCAATAAAGTGTAAATAAAGTACTATGTGCTGACTATAGATTAGCTGATAAACATACATAGACTCTCGGTCTGCCATGAACAAGTTGGTAAAGTTTGGGGCCATCACAGCTATTGATGTTTGTTTCACTGGCAGAATAGATATCCAATCAGTATGTAAAGTAATGTTATTAAATGCCAAGCTATCAGTATAAGTAGATTAACTACAGGTGAAGTAGAATTTAATATTAAGTTAAAGGAATTGCAATGTTTGTTTTAAAGGGGTATTCTTTGAAGATACGGGAGGTTGGAAGAAGTGAGAAAAGAAAGGGTGTGTAAATTTAAACCTGTGTTATTAGATATGTATGGTACAATAGTGAGTATTAAAATGATAAAAACAGGATTAACAAGGATTCAATGTGGATATAGGGGAAATAAAACAAATTATAACTTCAAATTGGAATATATATTATAAGAAAGTAATGTTATTTCAAACGAATTGCTGAGGCGTCTCACTTTTCTGTGATAAAAGAGAGAGGTTAAATCAGTGAGTTCTACTAACAAGGTAATGGGAACTTATGCTTCTGGGACTTGCAAATACATGACCTACTTATAGACCTTAATAATGATTTTTATACAGTAGTGAAGGATGATATACATGCTTGGTAGTTAGTGTTGTTTATGTTGTTTATGTGGCAGAATGCGATGGCTACAAAGCATTTTATACATTTTATGTGGGGAGATAGGGAAGAGATTATTTATGAATGCTGTTATTCTGTGAAATGCAAAGAAGAATATTAAAGCCTATACAGACATCTCATAAAATGTTGTAAATTTCATTTTTAGTCTTAGAAAAAGTGATGGGAAAAAAATCAAAGTGGGAATGTGGCAGCTAAACTGGATTGGAAAGAAGTGTTTTCTCAAGTAAAATTAGCAGCTAATGTTCAGCCAAGGTTAAATAAATTGTTAAAGAATAGAAGGTTATGCTTAGGTGGGCTGGATTTAGCTTACCTTAAAATAAATGGTAATCCATTATTACTAAGGCTGAGTGATCGTATAATTTTATATTTAACCTTTTTGTGCATTATGTAAAGTTTGTCAGATGAAGTCTTATTGAGGAGAAAGGCAAAAGTGCTAACCTGTTGTTCTATTAAAGTGTGCAGTGAAGTGTATGTACCAGAGTTAAGTACATAAAAAAATTATATATATATATATATATATATATATATATATATATATATATATATATATAAATATATATATATTATTATTATATGTATATATATATATATATATATATATATATATATATATATATATATATATATATTATATGTATATACAGTGGATACAAAAAGTGTACACACCCCTGTTAAAATGCCGGGATTTGGTAATATTAAAAATGAGACCACAATAAATCATTTAAAAACTTTTCCCACCTTTAATGTGACCTATAACCTGTACAATTCAATTGAAAAACAAGCAAATCTGTTAGGGGAAAAATATAAAAAATAAAAAACGTACAATAAGCTGGTTGCATAAGTGTGCACACTCTTAAGCTAATACTTTGTTGAAGCACCATTTGATTTAATTACAGCATTCAGTTTTCTTGGGTACACACCTGCCATCAATTAAAGAGACTCTGATTAACCTCAAATAAAGTTCAGCTGGCCTAGTAGGATTTTCCTGACATTTACTCAGTTGCCTGCTACAGCAAAAGCCATGGTTTGTAGAGAACTTACAAAGCATCAAAGGGATCTCATTGTTGAAAGTTATCAGTCAGGAGAAGGGTACAAAAACATTTCCACAGCACTGGATATACCTTAGAACACAATGAAGATAGTCATCAAAAAGTAGAGAAAATACGGGACAACAGTGACGTTGCAAAGAACTGGACATCCCTCCAAAATTGATGAAAAGACAAGACAAAAACTGATCAGGGAGGTTGCCAAGATACCTTCAGCAACACTGAAGGAGCTGCAGGAATTTCTGGCAAGTACTTGTTGTGAATTACATGTGACAACAATCTCCCATGTTCTCCATATGTCTGGGCTATGGGATAGGGTTGCAAGATGGAAGGCTTTTCTTACACATAAAAACATCCAGGCCCAGCTGAAATTTGCAAAAAATACATATAGGCTTCCAAACGTATGTGGGAACATGTGTTATTGTCTGATGAGACCAAGGTTGAACCTTTTTGGCCACAATTCCAAAAGGTACGTTTGGTGTAAAAGGAACACTTCACATCACCAAAAGAACACCCCCCCCCCGTAAAGCATGGTGGTGGCGGTACCATGATTTGGGGTTGCTTTTATTCAGCTCGAACTGGGGCTTTAGTCAAGGTGGAGGGAATTATGAACAGTTCCAAATACCAGTCACTTTTGGCCCAAAACCTTCAGGCATCTGCTAGAAAGCTGAAGATGAAGAGGAATTTCACCTTTCAACACAATAATGACCCCAATCATACATCCAAATCAACAAAAGAATGGCTTCATCAGAAGAAAATTAAAGTTTTGGAATTGCCCAGCCAGAGCCCAGATCTAAATCCAATAGAAAATCTGTGGGGTGACCTGAAGTGGGCTGTGCACAAGAGATGCCCTCGCAATCTGACAGATTTGGAATGCTTTTGCAAGGAAGAGCCAGCAAATATTACCAAGTCAAGATGTGCCATGCTGATAGACTCCTACCCAAGAAGGCTGAATGCTGTAATTAAATCAAAAGGTGCTTCAACAAAGTATTAGTGTAAGGGTGTGCACACTTATGCAACCAGCTTATTATACGTTTTTTATTTTTTATATTTTCCCTTTAACAGATTTGTTTTTCAATTGATTGTACAGGTTACAGGTCACATTAAAGGTGGGAAAAGTTTTGAAATGATTTATTGTGGTCTAATTTTTTTATATCGCAAAAAAACTGAGATTTCAACAGAGGTGTGTAAACAAACCTTTTATATCCAGTGTGTGTGTGTATATATATATATATATATATATATATATATATATATATATATATATATATATATATATATGTATACAGCATGGGTGTGTGTATGTCCGTGTTACATTTCAAATTTAATTCTTTTTAATCAACAAAAAAAAAAAAAGAAAGAAAACCAGCTGTCTTGGCTTTTTAAAAATAACAGAAACCTGAAACACATGTATATATTCTATTTATTCCTTCCAGCAGTGAGCTGTACTTAAAAGAAAATCCCAAGGCTGCAGGTGTCTCCCAGACTCAGCACATATGTTTATGGCCAAAAAGGTGTTATCTTCTTATTTCTGAAGCCCATATATTTGGCAAAAATCAGTAAATTGTTGTCTTTTAAATGGTGGTCCATTATCAACCCTAAAAGTTTATGGAATGCCAAGTAAACACCATGAGTGTGATAAAGATAATGGGATAATGACATTTGCAGATGTGAAATGACTGGTTCTATAATGGGATATGTACTATAATCATAAACTATGAATTGTAATATTCAACTACAGATGAAGGCCCATAAAGTACCATTAAAATCCTCACCAAGATCCATCTATGGGCATGCTTACGACTCTGATATATTTTCTGTATTGCAGCTTTGTTATATACATTTGAACTTTTCTTCATGCAATCCAGCACTAAACTTCTGTCAAAAACAGGCTATAAATCATACCATAGAAGTCCATTTTTAATGAAAATTTACCTTTATTTATCTTTATACATGCATATAGATATAAACATCTAGTTCATTAGTAAGAAGACTTCTGGTTTACAAAAGGGTTTAACAAATTATTTTAAGTACTGATTGTGAAAATTGGGTAGAGATGGGTGAAGGCTGCCAGCCTAGCCAAATAGAATTTGATACATAATTCTGGCATTTGTAAATATAAATGTAAAATACAGGCTTGTTTCTTAAACGAAAAAAAATACTAAAATATTGAACTTCAAGATTGTAGAAACATTGCCATCTGCTGTAAGGAAACCTAAGTCAAGCATTTCACATCTGTTCTTTGAAATTAAAATGATTTCATCACTCCCTTTGATGTTTTACAATTCGGCTCCGGTCCGGCTAGATGAAGGCCTCCTGTCTATTGCTTTAAGGCTAAAGTTAATGACCAGAATTTACATGTGGAATGTCCTTTATTGCTCTAAGTGTAAAAGAATGTAAATTCAGTTTCTGTGTGGCCTGGGAGCCAGGAAGATGTAAAAGATGATGTAATGTTTAGCAGAACTGCAGTTTCAATTTAAACAGTGTGAACCAGAGATTATTGAGCATTTTTGTCTTGATATCCAACCTACAGCACTGCTTGTTGTCTTAAGTAAGTTATCTTAGAAGTGTGTTTTCTTGTAGAAATAGCTAGAAGTATAAATATTAGACTAAGTGTTTTTCTGTTATATCAGAACTGTACTACTGAATTATTTTAAGTTTCTGTGTGATCTCTGAACTCTTGAATAGCACTGTGGTGTAGTAGTATTGTCTTGTGTTTTTAGTATTTATTATTAAATATTTTTAAACCCTTTTCAACAGTAGCTGGTTTATGTAGAGATAAATTAAGCTCTAGAATGCATTGAATGCTTATAAGTGATCCTGGACTAAGCCCTTCCAATACACCTTGATTGCTTAGTTACACTACTATTGGATAATAATATTGCACAGTAATAATTGGACACCCTTTTAAGGGCCTTTGGGTAGCTGATAATTATTAGCTGGTGGTGGCAGTAATTACTAGCGTATAGTCTGGGTACAGGGGCACAGCTGGAGAATCTGTGTCAGACTTTCCCCACGAGTGTCTGTGAAGTTGTATAAATATTTATCTAAAAGTGTGTGTGTGTCAGCTACTTGGGCAGGCACACAAAGCACTGGTTGGACAGAGAGGGTACTGGAGGTTAGCTTGCCAGCTAGGATGAGATCTGGACCCCATAGCTGTGCCAGTGGGGAGTCTTATTGGGGACATGAGGAGCAAGAGAGCAACCAGCCCCAGACTGACTGTGATCTCTGTGTGCACTTAAGGGAAATTGTACTTTACTGTATTTGTTATCCTTTGCTCTTATATGAGACTCCCTCTCTGGTGTTAGTGGTCAGGATTGAGGCTCCTTCATTGCTGGGCCAGGGCACGCGCATCACATGTGTGGTGACAGTGGTGGGATATCCACATCACATATTAACTACTTGGCAAATACTAATTGTCTTGTAATGGTGTGGGTAGAGTGAATTCTGTAGCTTATGTACAGTGATCTCTGAAGGTGTTTTGTACTCTAAATCAGCCATGCAGTGAATACTCAGAGTTCAGATCACAATTGTTTTATTTCTTTTGTTAGCTTAGTTAGTCAGGGTGAGCAGGCAGCATGTCAGCAGAGGATTATGGAAAGCTGACCAGGAGCCAGCTGGTGGAGATGTGCCAGGCTAGGGGACTGGTGTATGGAAACCTGACTAAGGCAAACCTGATTGCAGCCTTGGTTACAGCTGCATCAGAAAACAGCATCCAGGAGGATAATCAGACTGTCTGTGAAGATACAATATCCTTGAGAATGGACAGCTCAACCTTTCAGCAAAGGACAATCAGACTGGCAGTGGAGATACAATATCCTCAGAGAATGGACAGTTCAACCTTTCTGCAGTGGACTTAAAAATCCATCTGGAGCTAAAGAGACTTGAGTTGGAGGCCAGGCATTTGGAGATAGAAGCCAAAGAAAAGGAGCATCAGAGGAGGCATGAGAGGGAAATGCTGACTCTTTGCCAGAGTCATGGAGGTAATGGGGAAGGGAGTAACTTGACTCTAGAAGCACAACAGGTCAGTAAAGTTTTTCTGCAATTTAACGAGGGGGATAATTTTGATAGTTTCATTCATATGTTTGAGAGGGTATGCAAACAGTATAGTGATGACCAAAGGCTCTGGGTACGGTTCATGACCCCCATACTCCATGGGAACGCTGTAACTTTTTTGTCAAAAATGCCTGATGCTGTCTGTTTTGATCATACTGCTGTAAAAATGTCTTTTAGAATGTTTTAAGCTAACACCTGAAATGTATAGGAAAAAGTTTTGTGAGCATAGATGCAAGGCAGATGAAAGTGTGTGTGAATATGTTGCTGAACTGAGCACTTATTTTCATAGCTGGTTGAGTGGATGTTAGGTCACCACTTTTGAAGGGCTGGCAGACTTTTGATGAGGGAACAAGCCCTTAGCACTTTGCCTGAGGACATGAGGATCTAGTTAGCTGATAGACAATGTGCTACTTCAGATGAGTTGGGGAAGAAGGGAGACCTATGCCTGAAAAGCAGGGCAGCCCTGCACAGGGAAGGGGACCTCCAATACTGCTAATGGGTCTAAAGGAGCCCATGGTGGGCAGCACAGACTGCCACAACAGTATCTGCCAGTAGCAGGGGAAGCCATTATTCCAGGTACATGTCCAGGAGCTAGGATTAAATGTTTTGAATGCAACCAGTGGGGCTATGTGACATACAGGTGTCCATGGAGGCAAGGCGGAGAACCAAAGGAGAGGGAGCCAGTAAGTGTGAAAGACAAAATTCCAATAGTAGGTTGTCTTGAGACAACAGGGGTATGGAACTACCATTCTGCAGATGTCCTGAGAGGGAAGGATTTGGATTAGGCAGTACCATGTGCTCATGCAGTTATACACAGTGAGGATAAAGAGACAAGCTTGTGAGTCTGGTAGCCTGGGGAAGAGCCAGACAGACTGCATACTTGCAGCCAGGACTGCTGATGTGGTTTCTTCAGGGAGTGAGCTACTCTGTAGCAGTGAGACTGAAGGTGAGCCACAGCTGCTTGTGGGTACTTATGTTCCCTTGGGCAGAGTGACTGCAAACGTAGAGGTAAGTAGTAGTACCCAGGCTGACAGTGAGGCACCGCTGTCAGAGGATGTCGGACTTCCTGTGGAAGGGGAACTGGGAAGGGTTACAAGGGGAGAGTTGAGGCAGGCTCAGCTCTCAGACCCTACATTGCAAGGCCTGAGGCAGGTCACTAGGGAGCCACCTGATTCTCAAGGAAAGGGGGAATCTGTATACTGGGACAGAGGGTTACTATACAGAGAGTGGACCCCTGAGGGAGGGATAGAAGGTGAGAGAGTACAGCAGTTGGTAGTGCCTAGAGTCTACCATCTGGCACTTCTAGCCATAGCCCATGATATTCCCTTTGCAGGTCATATGGGCATAAATCATACAAAGAGGCATATTATGCAAAACTTTTATTGGCCTGGAATTTCCAGAAATGTAACAGGGTACTGCAGGACCTGTGAGCAGTGCCAAAAGGTAGGCAAGGCAGGACAAAGTGAGAGTTCCTTTGATGCCTTTGCCTGTGATTGAGGAGCCATTTCAGAGGGTAGCTATGGCTATTGTGGGATCTCTGAGTACCCCAAGTTCCACAGGGAAAACGTATATCCTAGTGGTAGTGGATTATGCTATACGATACCCTGAGGTAGGGGCTCTGTCCTCCACTGAGGCAGAGAAGGTGGCAAATGTTTTGTTTGAGATTTTCAGCAGGGTGGGTTTCCCAAAAGAAATACTGTCTGACAGAGGTGCCAATTTCATGTCAGACCTGCTGGCTTGTCTGTGGAAGTCATGTGGGGTGAAGCACATGAAGACCACCCCCTACCATCCCTAGACTAATGGTTTTGCTGAGAGGTTAAACGCTACAATCAAGTCCATGCTACGGGCATTTTCAGATAAGTTTAAGAGGATGTGGGACAGATATTTGCCCCATCTGTTGTTTGCTTACAGAGAGGTTCACCAGGTATCCACAGGGTTTTCACACTTTGATTTGCTGTATGGGCATGGGGTGAGGGGACCTCTAGATTTAATTCGAGATGAGTGGGAAGATGAGTGTGAACCTCACAAGGAGTCTGTTGTGTGATATGTCCTAAATCTCAGGACATGGCTCAGGGAACTCATGGGTTTGGCCCTGGAGAACCTGGCAGAAGCTCAACAATTGAAAAAGGTGTGGTATGACAGGAAAGCCTGAGCTAGAGAGTATGCTGTGGGGAAGCAGGTAATGGTTCTCATTCCTGTCAGACAGAACAAGCTGCAAGCAGCTTGAGAGGGACCCTACAAGGTGGCAAGAAAGGTAAGTGATGTTAACTACATGGTGGAACTGCTAGGTAGATGGCAGGGGCACAAATTGTACCATGTTAACATGATGAAACCTTACCATGATAGGGAGGCCCTTATGCTGAGCATTTGCAGTGGATTGCAGGAGGAGTCTGAGGGAGATCTGGGGACTGATCTCCTCAGTGAGGCTTGGGCTGACACCTCAGTGGAAGGGGTAATAATGCCCCAGCAGCCATCTCCTACCCAGGTTTGAGAAATCTGAGCAGTGTTGCAGGAATTTGGGGACATGTTAATTGGGAAACCAGCGTGCCCCCACCTGGTGCAGCACCAGGTGGTTACAGGACACCAAAGACCTATTAGGCAATCCCCTTATAGGGTGCCTGAGAGAGTCAGATAGACTCTGAGGGAGGATGTACAAGAGATGTTGGAACTAGGGGTTATTCAGGAGACCAACAGTCTTTGGGCCTCCTCAGTAGTGCAGGTAGCAAAGAATTATGGCAGCACCAGGTTCTGTGTGGATTACAGGAAATTAAATAGTCACACAGTGTCGGATGCTTACCCCATGCCTAGGACAGATGAGACCCTAGAGCAGCTGGATGGGGCTAATTGTCTTACAAGCATTGATCAAGGGTTACTGACAGGTGCCCTTGACTCTCAGTGCTAGAGAGAAGTCAGCCTTTGTGATTCCTTTTGGCTTGTATGAGTTCACGAAGATGCCCTTTGGGATGAAGAATGCCCCAGCAACTTTCCAGAGGCTGGTAGATAATATCCTAGCAGGAGGGTTTTCCCTTGCTTATCTTGATAATATTGCCATCTATAGCCATTCCTGGCCAGAGCACCTTCAGCATGTCTGGGGGTGTTGGGCAGAGTACAGAAGGCAGGGTTGACCATTAAGCCGAGCAAATGTCAGGTAGGTATAGCAGAGGTCTCCTACCTAGGACATAGAGTGGGGAGTGGTAAGATAAGGCTAGACCCTGCCTAAGTGGAAGCCATTCAGGCATGGCCTGCACCTGTTACTAAAAAGCAGGTGAGGGCATTCTTAGGGACAGCAGGGTACTACAGAAAGTTTGTCCCTAGTTATAGTACCATAGCTGCTCCCCTCACAGACTTGACAAGGAAGAATAGGCCAGATAAGGTAATGTGGACCCCAGCATGCAACCAGGCATTCCAGAAGCTTAAAGACGCTTTGGGAGGACCTCCAGTGTTAGCCAGTCCAGATTACAGCAAATAATTTGTTGTGCAAGTGGATGTTTCAAACCATGGGGTGGGGACTGTACTTAGCCAGAATTCTTCAGAGGCGGAAGAGCACCCAGTGGTTTATCTCAATCGTAGGCTCCAACCCAGGGAGGAATGCTATGCAGCTGTAGAAAAGGAATGTCTAGTCATAGTGTGGGCACTGCAGCAACTTCATCCTTATCTTTATGTTAGAAAATTCACTGTAATGACAGATCACAACCCGCTAATATGGTTAAACAGAGCCAGCCAGCAAAATGCCAAGTTGCTAAAATGGAGCTTGGGGTCGCACAAGCATATATGTCAGTGCAGCACCACAGTGGGATTAGCAATGCCAATGCAGATGGGCTGTCAAGACAGGGAATTGGGTGAGGTACACCCAGATAGACCTAACCCTCTCAAGTGGTGTTTATCAAAGGTCACTTGAAAAACTAGCTTGAGTTCTTCGGGGGGGGGGGAGAGATGTGAAGATTGGGTAGAGATGAGTGAAGGCTGCCAGCCTAGCCAAATAGAATTTGATACATAATTCTGGCATTTGTAAATATAAATGTAAAATACAGGCCTGTTTCTTAAATGAAAGAAAATACTAAAATGTTGAACTTCAAGATTGTAGCAACATTGCCATCTGCTGTAAGGAAATCTAAGTCAAGCATTTCACATCTGTTCTTTGAAATTAAAATTATTTCATCACTGCCTTTGATGTTTTACAATTTGGCTCTGGTCTGGCTAGATGAAGGCTTCCTGCCTATTGTTTTAAGGCCAAAGTTAATGACCAGAATTTACATGTGGAATGTCCTTTATTGCTCTAAGTGTAAAAGAATGTAAATGCAGTTTCTGTATGGCCTGGGAACCAGGAAGGTGTAAACGATGATGTAATGTTTAGCAGAACTGCAGTTTCAATTTAAACAGTGAGAACCAGAGATTATTAAACATTTTTATCTTGATATCCAACCTACAGCACTGCTTGTTGTCTTAAGTAAGTTATCTTAGAAGTGTGTTTTCTTATAGAAATAGCTAGGACTATAAAGATTAGACTAAGTGTTTTTCAGTTATGTCAGAACTGTACTACTGAATTATTTTAAGTTTCTGTGTGATCTCTGAACTCTTGAATAGCACTGTGGTGTAGTAGTATTTATTATTAAATATTTTTAAACCCTTTTCAACAGTAGCTGGTTGATGTAGAGATAAATTAAGCTCTAGAATACATTGCATGCTTATAAGTGATCCTGGACTAAGCCCTTCCAATACGCCTTGATTGCTTAGTTACACTACTATTGGATAATAATATTGCACAGTAATAATTGGACACCCTTTTAAGGGCATTTGGGTAGCTGATAATTATTAGCTGGTGGTGACAGTAATTACTAGCGTATAGTCTGGGTAAAGGGGCACAGCTGGAGAATCTGTGTCAGCCTTTCCCCAGCAGTGTCTGTGAAGTTGTATAAATACTTATCTCAAAGTGTGTGTGTGTCAGCTACTTGGGAAGGCACACGAAGCACTGGTTGGACAGAGAGGGTACTGGAGGTTAGCTTGCCAGCTAGGCTGAAATCTGGACCCTATAGCTATGCCAGTGAGGAGTCTTATTGGGGACCTAAGGAGCAAGAGAGCAACCAGCCCCAGACTGACTGTGATCTCTGTGTGCACTTAAGGGAAATTGTACTTTACTGTATTTGTTATCCTTTCCTCTTATATGAGACTGCCTCTCTGGTGTTAGTGGTGAGGATTGAGGCTCCTTGATTGCTGGGCCAGGGCATGGGCATCACATGTGTGATGGCAGTGGTGGAATATCCACATCACATATTAATTAGTTGGCAAATACTAATTGGCTTGTAATGGTGTGGGTAGAGTGAATCTTGTAGCTTATGTATAGTGATCTCTAAAGGTGTTTTGTACTCTAAATCAGCCACACAGTGAATACTCAGAGTTCAGATCAGAATTGTTTTATTTCTTTTGTTAGCTTAGTTAGTCAGGGTGAGCAGGCAGCATGTCAGCAGAGGAGTATGGAAAGCTGACCTGGAGCTAGCTGGTGGAGATGTGCCAGGCTAGGGGACTGGTGTATGGAAACCTGAATAAGGCAAACCTGATTGCAGCCTTGGTTACAGCTGCATCAGAAAACAGCATCCAGGAGGATAATCAGACTGGCTGTGAAGATACAATATCCTTGAGAATGGACAGCTCAACCTTTCAGCAAAGGACAATCAGACTGGCAGTGGAGATACAATATCCTTAGAGAATGGGCAACTCAACCTTTCTGCAGTGGACTTAAAAATCCAGCTGGAGCTAAAGAGACTTGAGTTGGAGACCAGGCATTTGGAGATAGAAGCCAAAGAAAAGGAGTGTCAGAGGAGGCATGAGAGGGAAATGCTGACTCTTTGCCATAGTCATGGAGGTAATGGGGAAGGGAGTAACTGGACCCTAGATGCACAACAGGTCAGTAAATTTCTACCGCAATTTAACGAGGGGGATAATTTTGATAGTTTCATTCATATGTTTGAGAGGGTATGCAAACAGTATAGTGATGACCAAAGGCTCTGGGTACGGTTCATGACCTCCATATTCCATGGCAAAGCTGTAACTTTTTTGTCAAAAATGCCTGATGCTGTCTGTTTAGATCATACTGCTGTAAAAAATGTCTTGCTAACACCTGAAATGTATAGGAACAAGTTTTGTGACCATAGATGCAAGGCAGATGAAAGTGTGTGTGAATATGTTGCTGAATTGAGCACTTATTTTCATAGCTAGGTGAGTGGATGTCAGGACACCACTTCTGAAGGGCTGGCAGACTTTTGATGAGGGAACAAGCCCTTAGCACTTTGCCTGAGGACATGAGGATCTGGTTAGCTGATAGACAATGTGCTACCTCAGATGAGTTGGGGAAGAAGGGAAACCTATACCTGACAAGCAGGGCAGCCCTGCACAGGGAAGGGGACCTCCAGTACTGCTCATGGGTCTAATGGAGCCCATGGTGGGCAGCACAGACTGCCACAACAGTATCTGCCAGTAGCAGGGGAAGCCATTAGTCCACGTACATGTCCAGGAGCTAGGGTTAAATGTTTTGAATGCAACCAGTGGGGCCATGTGACATACAGGTGTCCATGGAGGCAAGGCGGAGAACCAAAGGTGAGGGAGCCAGTAAGTGTGAAAGACAAAATTCCAATAGTAGGTTGTCTTGAGACAACAGGGGTATGGAACTACCATCTTGCAGATGCCCTGAGAGGGAAGGATTTGGATTATCCAGTACCATGTGCTCATGCAGTTACACACAGTGAGGCTAAGAGACAAGCCTGTGTGTCTGGTAGACTGGGGGAGAGCCAGACAGACTGCATACTTGCAGCCAGGACTGCTGAGGTGGTTGCTTCAGGGAGTGAACTACTCTGTAGCAGTGAGACTGAAGGTGAGCCACAGCTGTTTGTGGGTACTTATGTTCCCTTGGACAGAGTGACTGCAAAGGTAGAGGTAAGTAGTAGTACCCAGGCTGACAGTGAGGCACCGCTGTCAGAGGATGCCAGACTTCCTGTGGAAGGGGAACTGGGAAGGATTACAAGGAGAGAGTTGAGACAGGCTCAGCTCTCAGACCCTACATTGCAAGGCCTGAGGCAGGTCACTAGGGAGCCACCTGATTCTCAAGGAAAGGGGGAATCTGTATACTGGGACAGAGGGTTACTATACAGAGAATGGACCCCTGATGGAGGGCTAGAAGGAGAGAGAGTACAGCAGTTGGTTGTGCCTAGAGTCTACAGTCTGGCACTTCTAGCCATAGCCCATGATATTCCCTTTGCAGGTCATATGTCATAAAACATACAAAGAGGCATATTATGCAG
This sequence comes from Protopterus annectens, assembly GCF_019279795.1. Lineage (NCBI taxonomy): Eukaryota > Metazoa > Chordata > Ceratodontiformes > Protopteridae > Protopterus > Protopterus annectens. The sequence goes on along the minus strand of NC_056735.1, from coordinate 663,895,254 downwards.
AACTTTTATTGGCCTGGAATTTCCAGAAATATAACAGGGTACTGCAGGACCTGTGAGCAGTGCCAAAAGGTAGGCAAAGCAGGAGACAAAGTGAGAGCTCCTTTGATGCCTTTGCCTGTGATTGAGGAGCCATTTCAGAGGGTAGCTATGGATATTGTGGGTCTTCTGAGTACCCCAAGTTCCACAGGGAAAAAGTATATCCTAGTGGTAGTGGATTATGTTACATTTTACCCTGAGGCAGGGGCTCTGTCCTCCACTGAGGCAGAGAAGGTGGCAAATGCTTTGTTTGAGATTTTCAGCAGGGTGGATTTCCCAAAAGAAATACTGTCTGACAGAGGTGCCAATTTCTTGTCAGCCCTGCTGATTTGTCTCTGGAAGTCATGTGGGGTGAAGCACATGAATACCACCCCCTACCATCCCCAGACTAATGGTTTTGCTGAGAGGTTAAACTCTACAATCAAGTCCATGCTACGGGCATTTGCAGATATGTTTAAGAGGGAGTGGGACAAATATTTGCCCCATCTGTTGTTTGCTTACAGAGAGGTTCACCAGGTATCCACAGGGTTTTCACACTTTGATTTGCTGTATGGGCATAGGGTGAGGGGACCTCTAGATTTAATTTGAGATGAGTGGGAAGATGAGTGTGAACCTCACAAGGAGTCTGTTGTGGCATATGTCCTAAATCTCAGGACAAGGCTCAGGGAACTCATGGGCTTGGCCCTGGAGAACCTGGCAGAAGCTCAACAATAGAAAAGGGTGTGGTATGACAGGAATGCTTGAGCTAGAGATTATGCTGTGGGGAAGCAGGTAATGGTTCTCATTCTTGTCAGACAGAATAAGCTGCAAGCAGCTTGAGAGGGACCCTACTAGTTACATTAATATTGGATAATAATATTGAACAGTAATAATTGGCCAACCTTTTAAGTGCCTTTGAGTAGCTGATAATTATTAGCTGGTGGTGGCAGTAATTACTACTATATAGTCTGGGTAAAGGGGCACAGCTGGAGAATCTGTGTCAGCCTTTCCCAGGAGTGTCTGTGAAGTTTTATAAATACTTATGTCAACATGTGTGCGTGTGTGTGTGTGTGTGTGTGTGTGTGTGTGTGTGTGTGTGTGTGTGTGTGTGTGTGTGTGTGTGTGTGTGTGTCAGCTACTTGGACATGGACACGAAGCACTGGTTGGACAGAGAGTGTACTGGAGATTAGCTTGCCAGCTAGGTTCAGATCTGGACCATATAGCTGTGCCAGTGGAGAGTCTTATTGGGGACCTGGGGAGCAAGGGAGAAACCAGCCCCAAACTGACTGTGATCTCTGTGTGCACTTAAGGGAAATTGTACTTTACTGTGTGTATTTGTTATCCTTTCCTTTTATATGAGATGTTAGTGGTGAGGATTGAGGCTCCTTGATTGCTGGACCAGGGCACAGGCATCACACTGATTATGACCTCTCTCTCCAGCTATTAGAAGAGTGTCACTTTTAAGTTATATCAAACAGTAAGGATACCAGAAACTAAATAATGCAACTATCTTCTGTAACCGAAATGGAAAAATATCACCACTAATTTGATAACCTGAGCAACATAGTTATAACTATAATTATAAATATAAATATAAATATACATATAAATATAAATGCATCTGCCATAAATAAAAATGATAAAAACAGACACATAAATGCATATACATGCAAAAGAATAAATAGGTAGCTAAATAAAATAATAAATAAATCATCATCAAATAGCTTTAGGCATGCGAGAACATTAATTTACAGTAAAAAGCTTCAGGTTCAATTCATTATTGAGGCTATCTGGTTGTAAAATAGGTAGACCATAATGGGAATGGACCCTATTCCTAAGTCAAGGTGTGATTAAATTTCAAGAAATTAGGGTTGCTTCAAACTTTGATGTTAGCTAGAAGTGCTCTTCACAGCATCTGCAATTTGCCCAGTAATGACTCCTTCTACAATTCATATGGAGTTACATGTATCGGTAACATATGTAAGTACAATTGTAAGTTTGTTTTTATAAACGAACCATGGCTCCTACTACTACTGGAACTGAATGGATATCCTTCCACATTGCCCTTGTTTCTCCCTGCAAATCCTGGTATTTTATGACTCTGTGTCTGTTTGTATGTAAGACACTACAGTCACTGGATGCAGGAATTCCAGTGATCAATGCTACTTTTGTATTCTTTTCATGAGCTACTATATCTGGTTTTCTTGCATATATTTTTTGAACTTTTGGTAATGGGTGATCTCATGTGATATAAACTTCATCTTATGTTTCCTGTGTTTTTCAACTACTTTAATATTATAATGTTTGCACAATTCCCAATACAACAGTCTTGCCACATTATTATGCCTTTCAGTATACAATCCTTCTGCCATTAGTATATCACAGCCAGCACCAAGATGTGGATGGCTTCCAATTCAGTTTTGCAAAACCTACTTTTGTCTGTTTCTCCCACATTTTCAATGGACTTTGTAAACCAATGTGTATGTAGTCCACTATCTTGGGCTGCCAATATTAACCTTTTGTCTTTTGGTTTAAATTCACCTCTTCTTAACTGTTCCTTCATTCGATCTTGATCAACACGAGGTTATTCTAAGAGTTTTCTATACCTACAACTGTATTTATGCATTTTTCACATTTCTTGTCTTCTCAACTGATCCTTCATCTTATATTCTTTCTTTTGTTTTTTGGCACATTTGGTTGCTGCCTGAGTTTTATCTGCTTCTAGTTTGATTTCCATTCCCACTTGATATGCTTCTGCTAAACTAAGCAGGGAAGTCATTTTAGACTTATTCTCCTCATGCTTTAAAAATTTCACTACATTTGGGTCTTGTGAGGTTAGTAGATATGTATGCAGTCCCAAGATTGCAGATCTATACATGTAATCAGTTTTAAAGGAGGCCCATACCTCCTTCGGAACGGGGAATATATAATCTTGATATGCACTGATTTTTTAAATCATTTGATGAGCATGAAGCATCCTTCTTGTTTCCCTGTCCAACCAATCCAACACCTTTTGGGGCCAGTCAATCACTCCAAAACTGTACGTTAGAACAGAAAGAGAAAATTGGTTTATAGTTTTGACTTTGTTCCTAGATGTCAGTGCTGTTTTCAGTATTAATTTTAGTCTTCTAAAATATTCCTTACTAAGTTTTATTCACATTTGTTCATGCTTTATTGTTGATCCTTCATCAGTTCCCAAGTATTTATACACTCCCTCTTGCTCAAGTTCTTTTATATCACATTCCTGTCATAAACTGATGTTTTCCTGGTGCTGCAGTTTTCCTACTGTAGAGGTTGCTTTTGCATGTTCATCAAGACCAAATGACATTCTTATATCATCTGAAAAGGTTTTGACAATCTGCAGCTGTGCTTTCAGTTCCACATCTGATGAAATAAATAGTTTTAAATCATCCACAAAAAGAAGATGAGAAGTCTTTACACTTTATTGTTTTCTGGGATCCAAATTGTAGCCATGACCTAATCTGTTAAACAGACAGCATTATGAGTTAAAGGCAAGACAAAAGAGCAGCTATGACATAGATTCACCCAGAAACATCTCCCTTTGGATTTTTATGCTTGGAATAATAATTTGTCCTTTATCATGACCTAACTGCAAAATGGTTTGCCACTGTTTCATATGACTCTCTTTTACTACCCTTTTCTTCTACTGCCCTGATTGTGTTTTCTTCTAAATAACTATAAACTTTGTTGGCATCAATTCCAGTATATAGTTTATAGGTCATCAGAAGACAAGTTATTGCTTTATAGTTTTTTAGGATAGCTTGTAGGTTCGCTCTTAAGTAGGATCATTGTTTTTCCTGTTGTTAACCAGGTTGGTGTCTGTTCGGGTTGCGCTTACAAATACTTCATACACATGGCTATATCTTCAAGTAAAGATGTTAATACTTTCATCCAGAAGTTAAGTACTGCAACTAGGCCTGGGGATTTCCATTTAGGAGCTTTTCTTAACTTTGTTTCAATATTTCTGGCTGTTACTTCATTTCATTTCATATCCTGTACATTTGAACTTCTTATTCTTTCTTTTGCTTTTTATATCCATTTAGCATTTTTGTTATGTTCCACAAAATCTTCATAGATATTTCTCTAAAATGTATCTATTTCTTCTTTTTTTTGGTGGTGTTTCAATTCCTTTTGCCTTGTTTCCCAATTCTCTATAAAACTTTTTTGGGTCATCAATAAATTGCTTATTTTGTACATTTCCTTTATATTTATTTGCATATCTTCTAAGTTTTTCTGCTTGTGCTGATATTTTTAGTTTATTATTTGGGACAGTTCATGATAAATCCTGATCTGTTCTGATACTGTGCATTGCTTTTATCACGTCTATATTTCGGGTCTATATTAAATAGACAAAAGATCAAAATTTCAAACTCTCACATGAGCGTAAATTCAGCAACTCTAAATCACTATTGTGAGGGGCTGCGCCCCCCACACCTCCCATTAAATATATATTCTAACTCCAAGACCACACTGCAGTGAGGAAAGGGCAACTATTCTGATCTTCACTGTACTGTGATAAAAAAAAAAATTATCGAGTTGCTGAATTTCTGCTCATGTGAGCGTTCGACATTTTGATCTTTCGTCGATATAAAGTAGACCCTATATTTCTGAGTATTCCTGATTTGTTCTGATACTGTGCATTGCTTTTATCACATCTATATTTCTGAGTATTTTTGCTGATCTGTTCCATCTTCTATACACTTCTAACAGTGACACCTCTTGTCTTAACTGCTTTATAGTTTTCTCTATTCAGTACTTCCATGATGGCATTTGATTTCTCCCCTTCCTTTCCCTTACTGTCCTATGTTTTTGTTGTAAAACTTTGCCTGTTATTAATTTAGCTACACATTACTTCTGTTATATCGCATGTATCTCTATGAACAGTCCTTATTAATGTGTTCATTTGTTTTACCAAACTTCTAACTTTTTGGGTTTTATTGACTTTCTGTAGTCTGTTTCTTTCATTGAGCCTGATATGTCTGTACATCTCTATTAAATCAAGCAACTCTTCTCTTAGATCATTTTCTTCTAAACTGAGGTCACATTCTTTGTTCTCCAATTCCAGAGGGCATTCTGAAGAAAGTTCCAGAGCATCTTCCTGTGCCATATTGTCTTCAGTTTCATCCTATGTTATCTGTTGCACTTTCATATGGGTACTCACTGGCCTATCACTCTACAACACTGACTGTGTCAGAGTTGCCACAGTTTCCTGTTCCTTCCCTTGTGCAACTCCAACTGAACTTTTGTACTGGTTTCCTGTGGAAGGCTCCAAAATATCTTCATATAGCTACTGATGAGACATTTCTGCTCTACCGGTTTCTCCTTAATTTGGGGATCCATTGCTTTATCCTGCTGTGATATTATCAAAATTAGATTTTTTACACTAAGTCCTTCACTTCGCAGGTAAGCCATAACCTCAGTTTCTCTTTCTTTAACTTCTCCATTACTAATCCTATTTTCCACTTTGTTTTCTTATTTTTGTATTGTAATAGTTTCCATATCCAGATGCCTTTGCCTCTGTTTCTCTTCAAATGTTTTTGGTACTGCTCTTTTTGTATTGACTAGTTTTGCTTTATCCTTTGCATAAATATCGCACTGTATTAAATCTCTTTTTCTTTCCCATGTCCATATTTCTTCTTCAGATGTCTCATCTCCTCCTGATTCTCCTTACTTGAGGGACTCGTTTTTCCATCATGCTGTGATATAACCTGTGTTATACTTTCTACACTAAATCCTTCACTTCACAGGTACTCCATAACTTCAGCTTCTATTTTTTTAACTTCTGCTTTACTAATCTCCTGTTCTACATTCTCCCTTTGTGATCTTATTTTTTATCTTGTGATGCTTTTGTCTGTATTTCTCTTCAAATATCTTTTGGGCTGCTTTTTTGTATTGATTAATTTGGCTTTTTCCTTTCCATAAATATTGTACCATTTCAGATCTGTCTTTCTTTCCCATGTCCATATTTCTTTTTTATACCTTTCAAAAATCTTTAGATTTTGTTCTTTATATTTTTGCACTTTCTCGGTCGCTTCTTTTTCCAAGCTGCCCAAGGTTTCTTGGTCTATATAATGTTTTTCACAAATCTGTTGTATTAATGAACACAAAGTTCTATTTGAAGCTTCTGACAGTTTTTCTTGAGCAAGTATTTTTCTTTCTTCTAATTTCTCTATTAATCATTTTGTGTATCTTCCATTTGGAAATTCTGAGCTTCTTCCATAATAGTAACAATACATCATTTCTTTCTTATCCTCAGTAGTCTACTCTATCATCTTTATGGGTCTTTTCTGGCCTGTCAATTTTTGCGATTTTTTTTATGGACTACTACTTCCTTCTACAACATGAGGCCACCCTCCCCCTGGGCCTGACCCCATTGTAGGGATGTTTCCATGTCTTGAGGATTCTACTCTGTCTTTTTTTTCCATTCCTAGAACCAGTGTACCTAGCAGGATTTGGCACTTTTTTATCCTGGGTCTTTTGAACCCAGCTATCTTTTCTTTATTTTTAACCTGCTACTGCCCATGATATATGCTGTACAAAATACAGTCTATATATCAGTGTCATCTTGGTGAGATTTTGTGAAAAACGAGGTCCACCTAGTGAAGTTACTCACCAAGACTTGAGAATGAATTCACTTCCAACAATGCTATTCTCCTTTGCTTGCTGATTTATCATCTCTCCATTTGGACCCCATCAGTAGTATAACCACCTTGATACTCAGACTCCATCAGTAGTATAACCACCCTGATGCTCTTTAAATGTGAACGTATGTGCATTAATAATGTGCTGTGCGCTAGTGTTACTAAAGGGACAGACTGAGCAACCCATACTATGTCAGTGCTGTTTTTTTTCAATATCCTAATAACATCCTAAATAAATGGAACATGTCATATTATAAAGTAAATGTCTGCAGAATTTAAGTTATAAAGCTTATGAAATTTAAAGAAACTCCCCTTTTTGTGATGTCCTTTATGTTAAACTAATTTCTAAAGAGACTCCTCAAGGCTTATTTTTTTTGCATATAACCACATATCAGGAGCTACGTGCTGGAATTCCACATTATCATGGAAATTCTATGGGCGTTGAAGAACTCAGTTTAAGTCTTTGACTTAAATTCTGTGACTAGGCACTGATGGTAATACATATTTGGTGGCTGATGTGGGTTTTCTAAACAAAGTAGTAGCTATCTTCTGTAGTCTAAGAACACTTCTGAAATGATTTTGCTGAAACCTACATTCAGTAAAAGGCACTATGCTATGTATATATATATATAGAGAGAGAGAGAGAGAGGGAGAGGGAGAGAGAGTCTATACTGAAATGACAAAATTCTTAAAACAGATATTTGAATATAGTGAGCCAAATCATTAAACGGCTTAAAAAGGGAAACAAAAAAAGTAAAACAGTGTTTTTGCAGGGAGAAGCCCCCTTGTACCCCCCCCCCCCCCATTATATATACTTACTCCAAGATCACACAGTGGGGAATAAAGAAAACTTCCATACTCCCCTGTAGCTGATCTTGCCCCAACTGCCAAATATAAACTCAAATCCTCCCACACATAAGTAGACATACTAACATGCACACATACATTCACGCCACCTTAGTAATGGGAACTATTCCTAACTCTAACCCTGTCCCTTCCCTAAACCCTAGCTCTACACCTTTCCTTTGCAAAAACCTACACTGCCACTACACAAGACAGATTCAGACACACAAACATGCACAAACACACATTAACAACACTACATCTGTCCCTTTACCTAACCCTAACCCTAAAATGCACACACTCGCACACAAATATACAAAATCTACCCCCTCATCTGTTCCCTTACTTAACGCTGTCTCTCTCACACACACACACACACACACACACACACACACACACACACACACACACACACACACACACACACACACACACATTCACACACACCGCCCAACATGCAAATGCTGTCACCCCTCCAAACCCACTAGCCTTTACTGATGCAACATTTCCTCAATATTTATCTGTTCAGCTGCCTGTTACTTAGATATTAAGCACCACCACTCATACTCATCAGCCAAATGGATGTCTGATAAAATGATGGGAACACACACACAAAAACACACACATGCATATATATGTAAGGAGGTATGGGGTTCCCCCATATGGACGGTGTGCAAATAGACTTGCTCCCTGGAAAAAGTTTTGTTTTAGGTTTGCCAAATGTGTTTTTCAACAAAACTGTTTCAGACATATCAGACTTGCTGAAATTACCGCCCATGATTTGATATGAATCCTAAATAAGAAGGCCTAGATATTCAATAATAGATGACTGCATATAATGTTAAAGAAACACCAAAAGCACTCAAGTTCCACAAGTCAGCAATTACAACATCATCCTTCATGTATCTGTTCAAATGTACTGATGATGACATTTTCTTGTTCTTAAAGAGGTGCCATCTAACTTAGTCTACCTGCAGAGCAAAGGAGTCCCTCATGATGTAATCACATGTACCCTATTTTCTGTAAGTATTACCTTACTCCTGACTAAGTTAAGATCCATTAGTTTACTTCTAGTCATTTGACTGGTGTACTTAACCAGTTGCCAGATAAAAAAAATAGTATCAAAATGTTTGCATTTCTAGTTTGGTAACTTTCTGTACTGTTTTATCACCGTGCCACATTGTTTTTTTGTTTATATGTCTGTCTATCAATCAAAAAAATCTATCTATCTATCTATCTATCTATCTATCTATCTATCTATCTATCTATCTATCTATCTATCTATCTTTTTGTGGACTGAGTTAGACCTACTGAGAAGAGCCTGTTTTCAGAGTGCACCAAAGGAGAAAAGCTCTAGTAACATACATTTAAAATACTTATGCCCTGTACTCTTTTAGTGAGGAACTTCTGTAGTCATTCCAGTTGTTGGATATGCCTAGTTATGTACATACCAAAGGGGGTATTGTACTCAATGATAGGTCTGATGAATGCTGAATACAGTGGAGCAATGACTTCCTTGGACTAAGATGCCATACCTTTGTTTATAAGTTGCTCAACATAGAATGATTTCCTCACCACTGTAGACGTGATGATCAATGTGTAGATTACGATCTATGTGTGTCCCTAAGTCTCTGACTGCTGGGTCAACTCTAAGGGGTGTGTTGTCAACATGATAGTTACTAGGGGTGGATGACTTCCCAAAGGATACTATTATGCATTTCTTGGCATTTAGTTTTAGTCCAAGGCTCTGACACCAGTTGTTTGTCTGTATAAGCCCCTCCTGGAGAACATTTGTGTCAGTATGAGATTCAATGATAGCTCCTAATTTGCAATCATCTACAAATTTAGTCAGCCAGAGACCACTGACATTGGCCTTGACTTCTGAGAATTAAATACCAAAAAGGAGTGGTCCAAGGACTGATCCCTGAGGTACTCCACTTGTGACTAATTTCCTGGGTCCTGTCTGTGAGCCAGTTGGCTATCCACCGGGTGACATACGGGTTTGTACTTAACCTCTTGAGTTTGTCAGCAATGCCCGAGTGGGGTATTGTGTCAAATGCCTTGTTCAGGTCAAGGTAGGCAGTGTGAATGATTTTGCCATCATACATTGCTTTGGTGACCTTCTCAAAGAAGTCCACCAGGTTAAGTAGGCATGACCTGTTTGTGACGAAACCAAACTGGGTTGGGTCCAGTATCTGGTGGTTTACTATATCTTTATTGATCATCTCCATAATAATTCTTTCCATGGCTTTAAATATAAGATTAGTAATACTTATGGGTCTGTAGTTTCCAGGGGCTGTAGATGGCCCACCTTTGTTCAGAGGGATGACTGTTGCCTTTCTCCATTCATGAGGCACGAAGCCTGTTTGGAGGCTACAATTAAATAGTAATTCCAGACGCCCTGATAGGTCATGTTTCATGCTAATTAGAAGGCATCCTGGGATATTGTCTGGGCCCATTGATGCAGTGTTCTTGGTCTTAGAGAGCATTAAAGACCTGTTCCCTAGTGATAGTAAGGGGGAGTTATATTTGATGATATTTCTTGAGGGAAGGTTGAGGGGGAGAGAGAGGAATAAAGTTGGAGCTGAATTTATCAGCCCAAAAGTTTGCTATATCTTCTGGCTCAGTATTGGTGGCTCTATTTGCAATGAGCTTTGCACAGAATTGTGTATTGCATTTGAAGTTGCAGACATAGCTAAAGAATGATTTGTGTTTGTCCTTGGCCTAGGAGGCCAAACTTAATCGCTTTGGCACACTTTATTTGTCATCTGAGTTGTTTATTTAGTTTGATGAGAGTGCTTTTATCCTGCTGGGTGCTCCACCTCCTATTTTTGCCATAATTTTCTTCCTCCTGTTATACATCCGATTGATTTTGTGATTCCACCAGGGTGGCTTGTTTTTTGAGTTAGTTCTGTACTTCTTCCTTGAGGGTACAGCTGCCTCTATGCATCTAATAGCATGCTTGTACAGGGTTTCTGTAAACAGTTCTGCATCCGCAGAAGTGTTCTCAGGGTTTATAGAGGCTTGAAATTTTGCCAAGTTCTCATTTAATAGCAGGAGGTTAGCCTTAGAATAGTTCCTGAATATTCCCGGTTTAGCTGGGGGTCTAGGTTTTATTTTTATTTCAAAGGAGACCATTTTGTGGTCTGACCTTACCATTGAAGGCATTACAGTGGGGGGTGTGCAGCACTCTCCCATATTAGTGAAAACCAGATCCAGTATGGTTGCACCTATAGTTGGTCTACTGACTGGTCCAGGGAGTTTGTGTTTACAAAATCCAGGAATCTCTATGCATATACGTTGTTAAGTTTTGTTGTTTTTTTCCTTTTTTGAATATGGGAGTAACAGTTGATATCTTTCATGCTGTTTGAGCAACACATTTTTATGCAAATTATTAAACATACATGTCAATAGTTTATTTATTATATTACCTGAGTTCTTTAATAGTATAGCTGGGATTTTATCTAGACCTACTGATGTTTTATTATACAGCTTTGTTAGTACTTCGATACTTTTTAGTGTGATTTCAGGACAATCATATTACATTGTGCTCAGCTTAGTTACACTTATGTTAGTCATGCTTAATTATAATGCTTTCGGTGTCATTTCCATTATTAATAAAGTGGCTGTTAAATTTATTAGCAACATCTATTAGGTTAAATGACTTTTTATTATTCATTTTGACAGATAAAACTATGTTTGTTAATTTCCATAAGGAATGTACTTATAATATTCATGTTTTTGTTTTATAGTTTGTCTGTTTTCATAATTTCTTTTAACTCACTTGATCGTGTGTTGAAAATTTAAAATGGAATATCTTCCATCATTACCTGATATTTTTGTATTCCAATTTATTTAATTAATCTCACTACTCACTCGTATGCATACTATAAGCATACTATTTTTATATATAGTCTTCATTTTCTTACATTTCCTTTTTGGAAGGTTTTTTAACTATTTTCTGATTGACACAAAGGAGAACCAATCAAGTTTATTTTATTTGTAATTACTAAGTTCAAAATGCCTTCTTTCCCTGTATTTTGCTCTACTGATTGGGTAATACTATGAAATAATAGCATATCAATAAACTGAGAAGCATAGTGATTATTGACACTTAAATTCCTCCACATTATGTTTGGGTAGTTAACAATCTCTAAGAAGAATCAATTTACTATTACTAAATCTAATCTCTATTTTTTTAAAATATTCTATGTTCTTCCTTGCTCATATTAGACCATCAGTAACATGTTATTACCGCTTATAATTTCTTCGGTCTCTACTAGATCAAATATTTAAGTCTCTGTTTCAAATCTGTTAATACTAATTCAGACAACACTGTCTTTTTAATCAATACCATAGCAACACCACTTCTCAACTTATCCTGTAGAGGCTCATATTTCTTATACCCACAAAACACACAGGTCATTGAATTTCCTCCTTCAGTAATAACTACCAGATCAAAACCTTCTTGTTCAATAATAAATTTCAATTCATTATGCTTGTTACCCACACTCTCTGCATTACAGAAGAACACATTTATACTATTATCACATTTCCTGAATATATTGTTTCCTTTAACTGATGTTCTAAAAAAAGACTTTTACATGTTCCAATATTTTTCCAGCCAGAGAGTCAGACCTGTACTGACTAAAATGAAATACGTCCTTGGAAAACAAATGTAAGTCATTTTTACAATACTTCCAGTGTTTAATTAGTTTTACATTATAAACTGTATATACCTGTAAAAGCCAGGTATTATACAAATGCATTTATTGTGCATGTAATCATTCTACCTTGCGGATGTAAGTATGTTGCTGAAAATTACTAGTATTGAGTTAGTTTTAACTTTTCTGTGATAGACATTATACATACCTTCATGTATGTGTCCTTATGGGGTAAACCTTAAGTCATCTCCTCCTACATGTTTTAATATTATATTGTATCTTATTTTTCCATTAATTATTTTTTCAATAATATTTAGTAGATTAGTTATGTTCAGCCCTGAGATTGATGATATTGTAACTTTCTCCTTATTTATTGAATATATTCACCTAGCACAAGTCATAAGCATGGAGTCACCCAGGATCAGAATTTCTTGTTCTTCTAATATCTTTTCTTCACCATCCTTGGAACTATTCTGCATGTTAATAACTTGATGTAAAGATTCATGAAGAATCTCTTTTCTGAAAGTTCTATACCGTGTCTCGCTCCCTTCTCAAATCTCTTCTTTTAATATTTTCTCTCTACTCTCATAGTTATTTATCACATTATCTCCAGTATTATCATTTATAAGCCTTTCTTTGTTTACTGTCAATATTTTCCTGGTCTCAGAAACAAGAACATAACTTGCTAATGTATTTATAGAACCAATGTTTCCCAGAGTAGTAGATTCCCCTGTACTATTAGCACTATGGATAAAATCATTATCTGTTAATGTTGCACAACTAAATGATTCAGCTTCTTGTGGATTTATATTACTTCTATTAACTTTTCTGGATTCTTTGATTAATTTCTGTTGTTTTTTTTTCAAATGCTTAGTCTCCCTTTTCCTTTTATTTATCACAGCAACAGGTTCATTAGCCGCTTCACTGGGATTTCAGTCTTTGTTACTAATTTCACGATTCTTTAATTATTAATTGTGACTCATTGTTTGATGTTTCTCCGTCTGCCCCTCTATCATGTGTACCACTGTCTTTAATCACTCCTTCTCCTTAAAGCATTAACTGATAATCTTCAATACAGCTTTTAATATGCATATAGATACTGCTCTACCATTAATGCATGTATAGTCATTAAGATAATCTAGTGGTTTAATTTCAGTTGTTAGCACCAAGTCTTACATTTTTCTTCCACAACTTCACAATGTTTTTCACAATTAATGCACTTCTTGTTTGTGTCTTCATTACTTTTTATGTATAGTTTACGTCCCACGCACTCTGTTAAAAAAATTATACTTTAATGCATTGTGTGTGCTTAGCATTTCCATGCAGCAGATATTACTGGAAAATCTTATTTTTCTTACATTTAGTATTTCAAGTGAGTAACTAAAAGGATTAACTATATGCCTTCACAAAAATATAATATTACACTTATTATGGCTACATGATGTTTTCTTGCACTCTTACTACAAGAGATTGCTATTAAAACTAAACATGAACAAGTTGCAAAAATATATGAATCAATTACAAGTATTGCAATTACCCTTATTAGCTGTATGAAATTGATACTGTTATTCCTATTCAACAATATTTTAAACTACTTCCCAGTGACTATTAGTAACTTATTGTATCATGCAAAAACAAGGTAAAATAATTCCAGCAGAGCAGTAAGAAAAGTATAGCCAATAATTTCATAGGCACTTCAGACTGATAATTAAGAATTAAAAGTTAACATGTAGAGAAATTTCCAGCAAAATAGTTAAGGGTATGTAGATAAATTTGATAGTAATTCCACTATTTACTAAAAAAACAACAAAACTTAACCAGGAGGTCACAGACTGAATTCCACTACTTTTTCACAGCATTGATTAAAAGTTGCCTTAATATCACAAATATTAGATTAGAAATTCTGGCAGAACAGTTATGACTATGCAGCTAGTGATTTCTATAATTTAACTACTTACTGGCAAGAACAATGATGAATTTTACTTTAAGAATCATCATCAGCCCCCTTTTTCCCATTTTTTTCTACATGGGTTGGGGTATCGTGTTAACTGTTGCCACCTCTCTCAATTCAGTGCCACACTTCTGCCTTCTTCACAGATCTTCTTTCACACAATCTGTCCAGTTCTTTGCTGGATATCCTTGCTTTCTCTTGCCTTCTTCTTATCTGTCCCAAATCTTCCTCACTAGATTGTCTTCTGATTTTCTGCACTTGTCCAAACCACTGTAATCTGTTCTCTTTGATCTTTTCTGCAATTGGAGCTACTGTGGCTTCTGCTGCCATGTCCTCATTTCTTCTTCTGTCCCACAGAGTGCATCCTATCACCCTTCTCAGGCACTACATTTCTATAACCTCTAGCTTCTTCATCTGTTCTGCCTTTACTGCCCAGGTTTCTGTACCATACGGTAGCACTGGTTACATCACTGTCTTGTATACTTTACTTTTCAGCTTCTTTGGCATTCTTCTGTCATAGACTATACCTGACACTCTATGCCAGTTGGCTGCAGTCTCTTTGATTCTAGCTTTGACCTCTTCATTCAGACTTCCCTTCTCCTTAACTACCCCTCCCAGATACTTGAAGCTGTTTACCTCTTCCACTGTCTTCCTTTCTATCTCTATTCTCAGCTTCTTCTGATTTCTCCAAATTGCTGCCATTACCACTGTCTTATCTATGCTTAGTTTCATTCCATATGCCTTCAGTTTTACATTCCATTCTCCTATAATTTGCTGAAGTTCTTTCTCAGAGTCTGCCTATAATGCCACATCGTCTGCATACAGCAACTTTGTTGATCTGTCCCCTCCGACCTCTTTGCTAATGTAGTCCATCACCAGTATGAACAGTTGTGTGCTCAGAACTACACTCACTCCCACTGGGAAGCCCTCTGTGAGACCAAACACTGTTTGTACTTGAGTCACTGGGTCCTTGTACATAGCCTTGTACATAGCAATAAGGGACTAGTTGGCATGATGGTTAAGGTCTTCACCTCCCACGCACAAGGTACAAGGTTTGATCCTGACCTCCGACCAATGCCTGTTTGGAGTTTGCTTGTTTTCCCTGTGTCTCCATGGGGTTCCTCCCACATCCAAAAAACATGCTGAGTGTTTCCATCTCAAACTCACCAATGAACAGAGCTGTGGGCAGTAGCACAGACTCTACATGGTGTCCTATAGGGGGAAGAGTTGTACAGACCAACCGCTTTGGGCATCTACCGTGGTGTGCAGCATCCTCAAGATAGGAGAACATGGATCACAGACTGTGCCCCATGGCAAGGCTAGCCCCTCAATAGTGTAAACTATGGCTCTAGGTGATTCAGTCATGTTGACTAATGTTGCCAAAATTGGGCATGGGTAGTTACTGATGATAAGTGGGTTGAGGACCCCGTCTATTCTGACCTACGCCAGGGACCCATGCTAATGGTGGGAGGGGTATATGTGCCCTTATTGGCCAATATGTGCCTGCCATAAAGCCCAGCAGCCCTGGGTCAATAAGCTACTGGCTGGCCAGTGTCTAGTTGCCCAGCCTGGGTTACCTGGAATAGCTCTGTTGAGTGGAAGCTGGATGTTAAACCAACCAACCTCCCAAACATCAACTAAGAATTGCTACACTTAATGATGATGTGGAGAAGGCTGGACAGCCTATGTATCCAAGAGACAATATGAAAGGGCAGTGCGGCAAAGCAACTTGGCTTGGGATCCAGACTCTACTACTCAGGTGGGGGACAGGCTAGAAATAGTGTAGGAATTGTGGTGAGACAGAGGCTTCAGAAGGTAGTGAGGGATATCATCAGAATTAATGACAGACGCATGGCAATCAGACTCCAGTGTAATGATAGGGCAGTATTCATAATCTTAGCCTGTGCCCCACAGCAGGGTTGTGATAGTGAGGAAAAGAGTGCATTCAGACAGCAGTTGGAGGACCTACTAGATAAAGCAGGACAACATGAATTGGTGTTTAAGAATCGTCCTCTGGAAATGAC
This sequence comes from Protopterus annectens, assembly GCF_019279795.1. Lineage (NCBI taxonomy): Eukaryota > Metazoa > Chordata > Ceratodontiformes > Protopteridae > Protopterus > Protopterus annectens. The sequence goes on along the minus strand of NC_056735.1, from coordinate 663,879,095 downwards.
AGAGTTATTCTACCTATTTATTCTACACTCCCCAACATCCACAGTATCCTCAATCACACAATCATGCTAAGATGCGCAAGGTGCGTCTTCACATCTTTGTGTAGACATGACATGAAATGCCTCCTCATCTCGCATCTGATCTTGATGGGCATATTTTATTGCCCTTCCAACTCTCCTCTTGGGTGCAACTGGCTCTTCTTGTCATTTAGCTCTCCAACACTATTAATCCGTACAGTAACGTTAGAAGCATTACTCTGCCTTCTAATGTGTGCTGCATATCAGCTGTTAGCTGCCATTTCACAATGTATAAAAAAGTCCCACTTTCTGACTGATAACTGTAATTTCTGAATAGCATGTTCCCTGAAACTAAAGCTAGAGACCAACACCAAGCCCAGATACTTCTGTTTAAATGTTTCTGAATAAAACAATAGATGAGAATCTTAGAAGAATTCCTAGAGAAAATGATTTATCTGGTTTAAAAGTTAAAAGTAGAACAAACATTGCAAACTACTGAAAATTTTAACTTTTATACATTCTCACTTTTGTAAAACCCATGAGTTTCTGTCTGATTTATCATATTTAACTTATTTCTTGGCTGAATGTTGTAAGATAATTCATTTAGTATTTTTCTGCTTACAAGTTCTGCCACAGGCAAATAATGCATATGTCTTTAATTAAACAATATCAAACCTCTATGTTCCTATGTCTGTACTGTGGTAGGATCTATATTGAATCAGCGAATGCTTAAAAAAGCGAACACTGATTCATCGACTCTGTTTAACTGAAAGTCTCGAACACTCGGAACAGTGATTTTTTTTCCCAGGGAAAAAAATCGCTGTTCCACAAAAAAAAAAAAAAAAAAAAAAAAAAATCTTAAAACAGTATTTAATGTGGGGGGCTTCACCCCCACAACCCCCGATGTGGGGGGCTGTGCCCCCCACACCCCCTACTTAAATATACCAACTCCGAGATTGCACCACAGTTGAGGAAATGGCAAACTCTCAAAACCGGCCCAGCAAGTTTTTCCCTGGGAAAAAAATTGCTGTTCCGGGTGTTCGGGATTGTAGGCTTTCAGTTAAATAGGGTTGATGAATCAGCATTCACTTTTTTAAGTGTTCGCTGATTCAGTATAGACCCCTGTGGTAGAATTAACAATACATAGACATCCAGGAGGAACTGAAACATGCAGATAAAAAGTAATTATTAAAATATAGATGTTCATACCATTTTCTTTGACAGCTCCCCATCCAGTAACATAGCAGGTTGTTCTAAGGTAAAAGAACTGAGGGTTGAGAGGCAAACAGATAGGCTGAATGACATCATTGAAGAAAACTGGTGAACTTAATTCCAGCAAGGCAATATCATAGTCAGATGTGTACTCATCATACTGAGGGTGGATTAGAATCTTTCTAATTGATCGTGTTATCATGTTACTGCTCAGTTTGTTTATTACCCTCATGCCCATGTAAGCTTTCCACTGTGATGCTGCAGAATACCTGTAGAAACATGAAAAATTGACAAAAATGTTTGATGATGTTGCTAAATGTTAAGTTCACTTTACCTTCATGCACTGCAGCAACAGAAATAAACAGGCTCTCCATATACGCATTTATAAACAGTATATGCCATTCTGAACTGATCGTATAAGTGACTAAACTAAAACATTTTACCAAATCATCCATCAGAGCATATGATCATGTGTTGCATCTGTGTTTTTCAAAACCTATCAAAGTACATTTAGGTTAAAGTAAAATACTTAATTCTTGTAAATTTGATTCAGTGTGTAAAATAATGTAGTATAGTTGCAGAAATAAACCTAAAACCTAAAGAAAGTTATGATTTTCTGTATTCCAGCATAGTCCAATTAAAAAAACAATGGTGCTAGGTATTTGTAAAGGACTATCACTCAAATGCAGGGAATGTCACTGTTTGTCCTTCATCTTGACAACAAATCCATTCAAGTCATTGCAAAGGGCTAGCTTCAGAGGTTATTTTATATAATTGTGACCATGTCATTTTAGGAAATTTCTGCTAAAGTTAATTTCAACATTACATTGCAACCCCGTATTTGTTCTTGTGTTAAAGTCAATACTCCACAAACACATTTCAGCACTGTATTTTGCATCTGCGCAGTGCTTTTGTAGCTCTGTCTTATCTTGTCTGTTTTATCATTACTAATTATATATTTTCTGTCACCAAAATGATCAGGAACACCCTTCTTAATTGAAGATATATTATCCAGACTTTTTAATGTTTTTGGCAGTGGTTGGTTGCAGACAGTAATATTCATCAGGATCAGCACACAGTGTGCCCCATCGGTGTGAACAGTCACACTGCCATAGTCCTACCGCTTTCCCTGCCACAGACTATATCATACCTTGACACTGCATGTCAGCACAGCAGACAACACAGTAGTCACTACTGGAGGATATGAACTGCTTTGGTGGTGCATGGACTCATCAATAATAAAAGACTTAAAATGAACAAGGTAAGAGATGGCACTAAACACCACAATGGCTTCAATCCCGGATCTTTATTGAATGCAAACTTAATGCTTTTGTCCTGTTTTTACAAAGGACTTCATCAGAGTTAGTTTACAGGCAAGGGTGTAGCCAGGCATACTCTTTGTACTCCACTGAGTATATTTTTTCTAAGCATTATAACAACATGGCTTTTTCAGGCCATATTATGTCTACAAATGTCTAAATGAATGCCTTTAACAATAGGGGCAGTATTGCTCATTTAAAAACAATATTTTTAATAGTTTTAGGGGGAACAGCTGAAATGTTACTTACATTTATTAAGTGCATGGGAGCCAGCATTTTTGACAGATGTGCCCATTTTTAAGTGATATGTGTCCAAGGGGGGTTGCACTAAGAGATTGTGAGTGCAAAATGGAATATGCTTGTCCAACCCTGTTTACAGGAAATTACATCACACTTTAAAAAAATTTTACCAATCACATCAGTCACCAACTGAATAATTAATCAATTTAAAAGTTTCTAAAAACACATAAGAACACCTAAAGAAAGGACGAAAGCACTAAGTGTGTGTTCAATAAGGATCTGGGATTTAAGCCGGTGTTGCATTCAGTACTGTCTCTTACATTGTTTGTTTTAGTCTTGCATTGGATGTGTTTTTTATTTTAGTTTGGCCATTATAAATAATGCCCTCAGCATTACAGACCACCTGGCAGCTAAGGGTGTGGAAGCCCTTCATGTTGACATACCACAGTTCCACTGGCCCATTTGGGGCTCTGTTAGCAATGTGTGTGTATGTGTGTAATCTATGGCTCGCAGGACCTCAGAGAAATGGGCAATAACATAAAATGCTTGCTTGATGCTGATTCTATCCTCTGCAGTCCTAGGGAGCCAGATATACTTCTCCACATTCTGCAACATAATTAGGTACAGGTTTAGGGCTCATGAGAGTGAGCCTAATATCCTTTTTGTGCCCCAGTAAGTCACTGAAAGGTTCCTGTAGCTAAAGATGATTAAAACTACATATACCTTAGTAGTCACAGGTATGAGCATGCCACACATCCCCCTTGATTTTGCTTGTGGATGATATAGTTTGACAAGGGCCCTTACAGTCTTTCTGTCTACACAGAAACAGTCTACAATGCATTGGTCAGTGAGCTGGTGGTATGTTAGGTTCTGTACCTCCTTCAGTGGTGTGGATGGCCAAAACATACAACATTATGGGCATCATTTCTGATGATAGCTGATAGCACATGCTGAGATATCACTGCTGCCAATCCAACCATAGTTCCCCTCACATACACAATGATTTTCAGTGTAAGAAATGAGTATGTGCCATGGAGGAGCGTGCACATTTTATACATTTCTGAATTAGTCCACTATCTTAGTGTCATAATTTGCATACAGCGAGTGACACATTTTCATGAAGTTACTCATTTTCATGTTATTATGCACTTGTATGCATGGCATACTAAGCTATTTTGCCCCTCATGTGACCTAATTACCTCTGTTTTACAGTCAGCCATGGTCTGTGCATTGCCACTACCTATACTACTTTATGCTGTGTAATGCACTAAACATCATGAATCCTGGTGAATATCTTTGCTATTTGGAGAACAATGTTCAGGTTTCTTAGTGCACTAATTGACCTTTGGAGGCTGGCCTGCGTGACACACATATGCACACAGTCAGTTATGCATATAAACACACAAACACATATTCATTTATTTTGCATTCATGCCCATACAGACATGCACCTATATGTCCATACTCACATAGACACCCACACCCACACTCTGCTATACTTGCCTGTACCATGAGTAGGCACATAGGAGTGAATGGGTGAATATCAACTTTTGACAGTGTTCACTTTCCTTCCTAGATTAAAATTTATCTCTGGCAAGTAATACTCACAGCCACATTAATCAGAAGCTGTGGACATTTCCGGGCAGAGCACATGGTTAATTAGCCTTAGTTACTGCCCCAGACTGCTGCATTATTATGCAGCATCTCCAGTGAGACTGCTAACTGTGCTAAGTCCCCTGTGAGGGAATACCATAGCAGTAGGGTGATCTCTGAACCAGAAAGGCTTACCATGATGCAGAAATCCTCTGACATAAGGCTTCTGCCTATTAGTAAGTCTTTTTGAATGCCAGGGAATTAGTAACCAATAAGGCTGGCAGGAATATTTGTAGTTCAGGGCAGGAACTGACAAAAACACTATTTGAAAACCATGGAATGCAAACTATGGTCAAGGGGCAAAAGAAGACTGCTTTTCACTAATTGCATTTTTATAAGCTGCTTCATTTGGGGATCAGCAGGCAAGGCACTCACAACTAGGTGGCGTACTTAATGTTTTCCTAAATTCTGTAATATATATTTTTTTTCCTGAATTGTGCTAATAAACAATAACACAAAATATGGAGTAATCAGTACTGAAGCTGCACATAATACAAGTCACTGGTATTACTTTGTTGTCATTTTGTTTTTTACTGGGATTACATTTTTAGTTCTACTATTTACCTCAAACCTCTGTGTCCATGCACTACATACTGATTTATTTGCTCCCCTAGCAGTAGTATCAAATGTTCTACAGTCTCAAGGTTGGAAGCATGCATGTATTAGCATGTAGGTATTAAACTAGGGAACTTTTCTTATACTTGCCGGTTGACAGATCACCCTGCCTTCTGTGGAGGAATAGGTGTCAGGTAGTTTACAAACCTAATTCCATTAATTAGGATACGGACCTCCACCCTACTTGGCTCTCCAGTACTTTGGATGTTTAACGAACACAGGCCAGTAGCACCATAAATAGTAACTTTCCTCTGCATAATTGGAACAGCATAAGATTGTATACCTTCAAGCCTAGGGAAGGGACATTTGAAAGGGTAAAAGAAAAATCAAGGGAGATATTAACTGATGCACTCCTGCCTACTACAAGGAAGTACTTAAGTTCACATCCATTTGGTGGCAAGACCCTTCCCTCTCCCATTAATATATCCATTTTATTAATCAGCCATTTAGTGTCCAGAATGGACTCTGTGCAGTTAATAGCAATATATACAGGGATTTGCTTATGCATTCATATAAATTATAAAATCAGAGTTCCCAGTATCATATAATTTATTATGCTTAAGCCTTAATAATTCAGTGTTTACTGTGCATAACATCTAGGAAGGAGAAACACTAAGAGATAGAAATGGAGAAAGGAAGATACAGAAACAAACACACATATACACACACACAATATCTATCTGTATCTATCTATCTATCTATCTATCTATCTATCTATCTATCTATCTATCTATCTATCTATCTATCTATCTGTCTGTCTGTCTGTCTATCTATCTATCTGCCTATCTATCTATCTATCTATCTATCTGTCTGTCTGTCTGTCTGTCTATCTATCTATCTATCTGTCTGTCTGTCTGTCTGTCTGTCTATCTATCTATCTATCTATCTATCTATCTATCTATCTATCTGTCTGTCTATCTATCTATCTATCTATCTATCTATCTATCTATCTATCTATGTCTATCTGTCTATGTGTCTATCTATCTATCTGTCTGTCTATCTATGTATCTGTATCTATCTATCTATCTATCTGTATCTATCTATCTATCTATCTATCTATCTATCTATCTATCTATCTATCTATCTATATGTAAGTATGTATATACACAGACACATATGATTATAGTAGCTTTGGATGAGATCTACTTAGTAGATTATTTTATGGTATCAGAAGGTTTAGTTATAAGAGAAGTGGAGGTAGTTGAAACAGGATTTTTTGATCATCTTGCAATATTGCTAGAGATAAAGGTAAACAAGGAATATATAAAAATAGGCAAAGGAATAAAATGAATAAATGAGAAAGCATGGTATGAAGAAGGAAAGAGATTAATAATGCAGTTATAGAAAGATCATATTACTCTGAGAGCATCTTATAAAACTTGGTCTGTATGGTGGATGATATTTAAGCAAAAATATAAAAAATGTTTTTTTTTACAGTGGCAATATAATGTGAGAAAAGTAGAGAAAATAAAAAAGAACATATAATGATGCATTGGGAGACTTAGGACATAATAATAATAGAAAATACTTTGATAAAAAAAAGAATTATATGAAATAATTAAAAAAAAATGCAATAATAGTTATATAAGCAAAGATGTTTTTATGAGGAAAAATATAGATATCACATTACATAAGCAGATTAGTAAAGGAAGTTGGTTGTGTAAATGAGAAAAATAAAAAAATGTAAAAGGAGAAATAAAAAGAACTCAGAAAAAAAGATTATGAATAGTGTATTACAATACGTATAAGAAAGGTTTAAAGAAAAAAAAGAAGATAGTGATGAAACAAGGAAAGTAAAAAAAGTTAACAGAAAAGGAAAATGGAGTTGGAAAATGAGATTTCTTTACATGAGTTAAATAACATATTAGGACAAGTAAATATGGATTCAGCTGCAGGAATAGGCTATGAAATCTATAAAAATAAGGAACTGGCAAAATAAGTAAAGATTTTGAATGAGTGGTTAAATTATGTTTTTATGTATAAAAACTATGTAGCAGAATACTTAAATTCATAATTTATAAAACTGGAGACTGATAGTACTGAATAATAATGATTATAAGATCTTTATGAAAATAATACAAAAATGTTTTGAAACAAACATGGAAAATATAATGGATGATAGTGTATATAAATATATGTGTGTGTGTGTGTGTGTGTGCGTGCATGTGTGTGTGTGTGTGTGTGTGTGTGTGTGTGTGTGTGTGTGTGTATATATATAGAGATGTGTGTGTGTGTGTGTGTGTGTGTGTGTGTGTGTGTGTGTGTGTGTGCGCGCGTCTGTGTATTATGAAGGAGAAGGGTTTTCAAGAATTATTAATGACAGAGAAATTGTGGATGATATTATGAATAGAAAAGAAGAAGTGAAAATCATAATAGGAGACCTTAATAAGGCATTTAATACAATTGGACCTGAAATATTATGGGTAATAATGAAAGAATATGGTATAAGTGAGAAAGTTAGGTAATTATGTATGTCAGTGACTGGTAATAATAAACTAAAAATACCTGTAAATGGCTGGCTAAGCCAAAAGGTACTTATGAATAGTGGTGTAAGACAAGGATGTGCAATGAGGTGTACACTTTTTGAATAAGTTATGAATGTGATAGTATGTGAAATAAATTACAAAATGAAGGAGGCAGGATATATAGCACCTGAAGGGTTAATTATTCTAGCATGGGTGCCACCCATCCCATTATCAGTTGGATATTCATGGGTTAAGCTACCTTATCCCATTGCCCACATGTAAAGCATGGGGACTTCAAAAGTCCCACTTTTCAATCTCACCGAATCACTGTAGAAAAGCCACAAATATCTCCATTTTTTCCACGACACTTTGGTTATGTTACCAACCTGGATATGCAGGCAGAGCTACTCCCTGTTAGGTCTGGGTGTTGTGAATCATGCAGTAATTGGCTGCAACTCATGAAGGGAGCAGGGATTGAGACAGGACGAGCCCTACAAAGTTGCGGCATTAGAGCATTTTTTTTTATTAGCACTTCTACAGTTGCTAATAGAGGACTGGGATTTGTCTTTTTTTTTACAGTCAGAGTCAGCCAGCCAACATGCCACTCCAGTAGCCAGAGCCAGCCAGCTAGCCACTCCATCAGCCAGAGCCAGCCGGCCAGCGAGCCACTCCAGCAGCTAGAGCCAGCTAGCCACTCCAGCAGCCATATCCAGCCGGTCAGCTAGCCACTCCAGCTGCCACAGCCAGCCAGCCAGATAGCCATTCTAGCAAGCAGCTAGCCAACTAGCCAATCCAGCAGCCATCCAGTTATCCACTCCAGTAGGGCCAGGAAAGTCAGCCAGCCAGTCAGATACTGCATCAGGGCAAGGGAAACCAGCCAGCCACTACAGCAGGGAAGCCACACAGCCAATCCAGCAGGGAAGCCAGCCAGCAAATCCAGCAGGGAAGCCAGGCAGCTATTCCTGCCGGAAAGCCAGCTAGCCCAGCAAAGACTGTGATTCTAGTGGTAAGTAAGTACAAATAGTATTTTATGGCTCTAGCTTTCTAAAAGTGGGAATATTGTGTTTTATTTCAATTTAACTTTTTAATGTTTAGAGGTAAATCGTGTGCACTGTACAGTATTTAAAATCTATGTAGTGGTTATTTTGAGATTTGTAAGTAATAGTTTTTAAAGGTATAAAAAGTGTGTGTGTGTGTGTGTGTGTGTGTGTGTGTGTGTGTGTGTGTGTGTGTGCACGCGCGTGTGTGTGTGTGTGTGTGTGTGTGTGTGTGTGTGTGTGTGTGTGTGTGTGTGTGCATGTGTGTGTGTGTGCGTGTGTGCATGTGCAATTTAATCTATAAATGTTGTGGTTGTTTTGGGATGATTTGGAAGCAGTAGTTCTTAAAGGCTTAATGTGTGTATAGAAGTTTTTTTTTATTTCTGGTGGCAGCAATCTTCATGGATATAATGTAGTGTGACTGATATATTTCTATTGTTATTGTGGCTGTTTCAGGGTACTTTGTGTTTACAGATGGAAATGTTTTGAGACAATTTGCACTTTTTTGGTGGAAATGTGTGCAATTTATTATTATTTTTTCAATGCTGTCTTCAAGAAGTTAAGATGTACTGCTATGAGTATTTTTATAGTGGCTATTTAGTGATGACTTGCAAGAACTACTTTTAAATGTGAAGATGTGTATGTATGTATAACTTTTTATTTTTTGAGGGGACATGTTCATAGATAAAACATAGTGCATTTGGTATTCTACTAGATACATGTCATTGGGGTTGTTTCAAGATAGTTTGTATTTATAAGTGGAAATGTCTGTATTTTATTTTTATGCTGTCTTCAATAAGTTTAAAATGTACTGCTTTGATTACAATACAAATATCACCGTGCTGCTGTTGGGCCTGTTCTTTATTGTAATGTTGTGCTGAGTAAATTACTGGTAAAGGTTTATTTCTATTTTTCTTATTCATTGCTGTGTTTGGAAGTAAATGTGTCCTTGGGCTCTGCTGTGCATTGTAATTTATTTTAGATAAACTGTTTAATAATGTCTTGCAAGAAATACTTTTAAAAGGGAAAATGTTTGCTTAACTTTACTTTTGGGGGGGGGGGGGTGCATGTTCAGAAGTTAATGCAGTACATTTGGAATTGTGCTAAAACATGTCATCATTGTTTCCGCATAGTTTGCTTTTATAAGCAGAAATGTGTGTATTTTATTTTTATGTCATCTTCAATAAGTTTAAAATGTACTGATTTAATTATAAAGCAAATATGGCCGTGCTGCTGTTGGGCCTATTCTTTATTGCGTCATTGTGCTGGGTAAATTCCTGTTATAGGTTTATTTGTATTCTTCTTATTAATTGCTGTGTTCAGAGGCAAATGAGGTCCATGGGGTTTGCTGTGCAATATAATTTATTTTAGTCTAGCGGTTTAGTGATGTCTTGTAAGAAGTACTTTTAAAAGGGAAAATGTTTGCTTAATTTTCATTTTTTTTGTGGGGGGCATATTCAGAAGTTAATGCAGTGCATTTGGAATTGTACTAAAACATTTCATCATTGTTTTAGGATAGTTTGCTTTTCTAAGTGGAAATGTGTGCATTTTGTTTCTAATGCTGTCTTCAATAAGTTTAAAATGTACTGCTTTGAGTATACTGCGAATATGGCTATGTGGTTATATATCATGAAATCAAACTTCCAAAATATCGAACACCATAAGTTCGAACTTGGAAGATTGAATTCGGATAACATTGAAACTTCAAAACAGCGAATTTTTTCCCAAGGAAAAAATTTGCTGTTCCGAAAAACACACACATAACACAATCACACCAAACACCTTCAAAACCTACACTAAACCTAAGATACACCACTATCTATGCACTATCCTTAACCCAGCCCTAACCCTAAAGTCCGTCAATATCGCACACTTACCTGATCCGTGCCCTAACCCTAAAGTCTGTCACTATTGCACACTTACCTGACCCGCGCCCTAACCCTAAAGTCCGTCACTACCTGTTCATACACTTACCTTGACCCGGTCTGAAAATGCTGAAGCTGCAGAAACAGCCAACCAAATTCTTTCCCTGGGAAAGAATTCGGGTTTCTCTGGCTTTGACATTCTCACCTTTCGAACTACCAAGTTTGGCCTTCCGGTATTTGGCTTTCTTCACGTTTGATTTCACAATAGGAACCCTGCTGTGCTGCTCTTTGGCCTGTTCTTTATTTCATCTTTGTGCTGGGTAAATTAGTGCTATAGCTTTATTATTTTGTTTTTTCTTAATTGCTGTGTTCAGAGGTAAATGGGGTCTATGGGGTGTGCTGCGCATTCTAATTTATTTTACAGTGGCTTTTTAGTGTTGATTTGCAAGAAGTACTTTAAAGTGAAAATACATGTATAACTTTATTTTTTGAGGGGTATGAGGCAATTTCAGTGGAAACATAATGCATTTGGTGTTCTACCAGCTTTGTTAATGTCAAGTTTTCAATTGCCAAAATGTTCCCCCCATTACATCATTAACTATTCTACCTTTTTAAATGGTCTGTTATGTTAATTCCCTTCTGTTCCATTCTTCAAGTCTTCAGTGAATCTATATTATAGAATTAGCTTTACAAACTACTTTATGTTTCAAATGCTAACGTTTTTATGCCAGTTTTCAGATGCCAATGTTTTTCAAGCCAGTTCTTTGTAATGACAGTGTTTCTAGCCAATTCATTTATGTGCCAATATGTTACTGCACCCACTAACACAGTTTTGCTAAATATGCTGCATATCAGGTAAGTACAGACTTAAGAATGAAGACAGCAGCAGCTTCATCGCAGTCAGCCAGCAACAAGAGAATGTGCAAGTGGCAGGATGTTGGAAAATGGAATTCGACTGGATTGAGAGATGCGGTGATGTAAAAACATTTTGCAGGTACTGCACAAAAGAATTTCTAGTGACCCACACTGGAAGAAACGATATTGCACGACAAGAGGCAACCGAACAACATAAGACTGCTATTCTTCAAGCAAAATTCAGTCACCTGATGACAATGTGGGCAAGAAACACAAACCTTGAGGGACCAGAACTTAGGATCATTGCAGCAGAAGCCTCTGAGGTGTTCCAATCTCTTAAGCACAATATTTACTATAACAATCTGGACTGTGTAAAATTAGCCCATCAGTTGTATATCGACTCAGATATCACTAAAACAATCTTGTGGAAGAACCAAGACTGAAGCCATTGCTGAAAATGTTTTGGGACCTCACTCACTTGGAATGCCTCCTGCATGATCTTCAGAAACCAGACACTTCATTTGCATTATCATCAGATGCTTCCAACAAGAGGAACATAAAATTATTTCCACTTGTTGTGAGATATTTTTCCAAAGACATATGGGTGGTGAATGGTCTTTTGAAGTTCTATGAAGACCCTGATGAGTCTACCCAGTCTATATCACAATGGATTTCAAACATTATGGAAGGGTTCCTATCACGAAATCGAACATTGAGAACACCGAATACCGGAAGGCTGAACTTGGTAGTTCAAAAGTTGAGAATGTCAAAGCCGCGGAAACCCGAATTCTTTCCCAGGGAAAGAATTTGGTTGGCCTTTTCTGTGGCTTCGGCATTTTCAGACCAGGTCAAGGTAAGTATACGAATGGGTAGTGACGGACTTTAGGGTTAGGGCGTGGGGTCAGGTAAGTGTGCGATAGTGATGGACTTTAGGGTTAGGGTGCGGGTCAGGTAAGTATGTGATAGTGATGGGCTTTAGGGTTAGGGCACGGGTCAGGTAAGTGTGCAGTAGTGATGGACATTAGGGTTAGGGCACGGGTCAGGTAAGTGTGCGGTAGTGACGTACTTTAAGGTTAGGGCTGGGTTAAGGATAGTGCATAGATAGTGGTGTATGTTAGGTTTAGTGTAAGTTTTGAAGGTGTTTGGTGTGATTGTGTTATGTGTGTGTTTTTCAGAGTCTTGTGTCTGTAATTTTCTTGCTGTGGTATTTGTAAAAGAAGAGTGCCCTTCACTCCAGAAGGCTAACTGTGTTCCCCACATAATTCATAATGTAGTCAAAAAAGCTGCAGCACAACTGCCTTATGATGTGGAAGTCTTTGTGATGAAACTTTTCAGCCATTTCTCAAATTCTGCCACAAGGACCAGAGACTTGAAAGATTTCTTTGAATTTTGCAGCACGAAATTTGAGAGTCTCTTAAGGCATGTGCCAACAAGGTGGCTGTCACTCCTGCCAGCCATTGACAGAGAAGTGAAAAATCTCCCAGTGCTCCAGTCATATTTTCCCTCCCAGGGAGAAGAGAAGAGGAGAACCCCCCCCCCCCCCAGCAGATATAGCAGTACTTTTCAGCTAATGAGCATGGTGAGAATGCATTGCCTACACTGCCCCAGTACTTTTTGCACTTTCTCAGTGTTGTTCTTGTGGATTTCAATGAACATATAAGTACATTAGAAAAAACAGCACTTACTGCCATGGAAACATTTTCAGTAATGGTCTCTCTCAAGGAAAAATTCCAGGCAAGAGCTGAAGATGCTTTCTTTGGGCACTTATGAGCACATTAGACAGCACTTTTTTAACAAGCTGAAAAGAGACTTCATCGTGTTCTTGGAAACAGCAGTCATGTACTTAGAACAGCAGTTTGATTTTAGTGAAAACAACTGCTTGTTTACACTGACTAAATTATCTTTAACTGAGAGCTTTTTTTCAGTGACTTATTCAGTGTGACCACTGCCCTGAGTCTGCAGGACATAGATGAAGACCATATTTTTCGGGACTATTTAGCAAGTAAGCCCTTTCTCCAAGAATTATGTACCACAAGCTTATCTCCAGGAGAAAAGTGGCTGAAGCTTTTCAGAGAAGGGCCTGAGCTGACTGCACTATATCCACTAATTGCTAGGGTATTATCTAAACCAACATCAAATGCGTTCTCAGAAATAGTTTTTTTCTTTGGTGAAAAATAACTGGACAGATGTGCAAAACTGTTATAGTGTGGGCTTGTTTAATGCTGAGCTAATGATGACTATAAATTACCGGATGAAATGCAGTGAATTTTATTGAAATATTATATTAAATTGGGCACGTCTTCAGGCCATCAAATCAAATACAAAGTACACATTTTAAAATAAGTGATTTAGTTTAGTTTTCTTGTAGTATGCAGTATGTAGTTTTGTTCTTTTGAGTGTTTTCTTTTGCTTTAATTTACAATAAACATACTCTTAATGATATATGTTTAAAAAAAATTGTTGGGTGCTTGTGTGCAGTATGTAGATTTAGTTTTCTTCTGTATAAATAGTCCTGGTTAGTGTAATATGTAGAATTTAAGAGTATTTTACTTTTTAAAATAAACATAATTGTCTAATATGAGTAGTGTTATTTTTTTCTGTAAAATTTACTTATTGTGACAGCTGAGTAATGTGTATGTATTTTGCAGTAATGCTTCATTTTTACTGTTAAAGCTTCATAATTTAAATGGTTTGTGAGATTTCAGTATGCTATAATAACTCCATACTGCTGCACCCATAACTGCATCTCCTTCAAAACTCCTGTGGTTATGTCATGGTAGGGGTGTGGCCAGTGTCATATGGGCAACACCCCCATGTCCCACTTTGGCTCACTTAAAAGGTGGTAACCTTAAATTTCAGTTCTATTAACGTATGCAGATGATATTATAACTTTCAATAAAAATTTTAGGTGATGTAGTAAAGATAGGAGATATATATTTTACAATGAATTAAATTCCTGTGTTAGGTATAACATTTTGAAATAAAGATATAAGAAGAACTCAATGGGAAAACAGTAGAAGAATTAAAACAAACTTGTCTTTTCTGGAAAACATATAAATTATCATTCAGAAAAAAGGCCTGTTTGATAAATTCAGTATTGATGGGAAAACAGCATACTTAGCAAGTGTATTTATGTTGCCAACAGTATTTGAAAAGGAATTATTGCAGATAATTTTTCATTTATATGGTGTTCTAGATTAAACTCAGTAAAAAGTGGAATTTTGTATGTAAAAAGAGAAAAGGGGTTTAGGGCTAATTAACCCAGTGGTCAATGCTACTTCATTAAATTAATACAAAATGTTAAAGAGTATAAATGAAAAAGATGAGAAATTAGTAGTAAAACTACTAAAACATGGATATGATTAAATATGCATATTATAAGAATAGAAGTAAAGAACATTATTTATTTAATTTATTTACACTTGCTGACTAGGTAGTGTCTGACTGGGCCATGCAGCCAATTTTCAGTGGAGACTTGGGAAGAAAAGCTCTGTCAAGTAATAAATAGAAAACATAAGTGATAACAAAGTTGAAACAAATAAAATGTCTAAGTAAAATGAATGTGCAACACTGTAGTGCAATAATACATAAAGAAAATACAATAATAGTTGGCTTACATTAAACAGAATAACAAGTTCAAGAAACAAAAGATTTAACAAGAATTACAGGGAATTACAGGAATTGAAAAGAGGCAATTTTTTTTTTTTACCTAAGGAGTAGACAGCAGGGAAAATTAGTTGGAGAGCAGCGGAGAAGGCAAGAAAGGAGAAGTTTTATATAGTTAGAAGAGGTGGCAGCAGACAGTGAAGGAATTATCCTGGGACCATGCAAGACCAATGTCAGTGTTTAGTAAAGTATCCTTTTAGTAATGAATGATTTGAACTTGTGGCTGTCTGGATTTTTTATCATATGCTGAGGGAATGTGTTCTAGATTTTGGCAACTTCATGTGGGTAGAGGGAATGTCCATAGAAGTTGTTGGATTTAGTTACTTTAGAATTAATTTGTCAGATGATCTAAGGGATCTTGTGTTGTTATTTTGTTGGGCTAGGTTTGAGATGGCTGGACAGCTGTTGGCTTTATGGATTATGTTGTGTGCAGGGGTTACTTGGTTGAGTGATAATAGGCTAGGTAGCTCAATCCAATTGAGGTGGTGGAGGGGGCAACAGTAGTGAAATTTGTGCGGTTGGTTAGTGGCAAATTTTGCTATCTTGTTATAACAGTTTCCAAGGTGGTTTAAATTAGATTTGCACAGGTTGGTAAAGATTTGGGAGCAGTAAAGGAGGGTAGATAGTAGGTGGGATCTGGCCATTGCTAGTCTGGTGTGGTTGGATAGAAAAGGTTTTGCCCTGTAGACAGAGCCAAGTTTGCAGTGGACTTTTTTCAAAGTGATATGTTCATATCAAATTTTAAACAGTCATCTATTGTTACTCCTAGAAGCTTAGTTTGATTCACGTGTTTAATTTTTGATCCATTTGTGGAGTAGGTGGAGAAGGCAGAAGGGCTATTTTTAGTTTTGTTGAAGCTGAAGACCATCAGCTTAGTTTTGTTAGGGTTGAGTATCAATTGTAGATTGGTGAGGTAGATTTCTATGTCTTGTAGAGATTTTTGTGTTTTAACTTGGAATTTCTGAATAGTGGGGGCAGAGCAGATAAGAAAGGTGTCATCAGCATATTGAATAATGGAGGCTAGCTGAGTAGATGATGTGAGGTGATTGGTAAATAAGATGGGTCTATATTATATTTTTGAAAGGTTCAAACATCTAACACCATATAGTCGACACCATATCAGCAATGTTTGAAATTTCAAAAATATAATAAAAAATAAAAATAAAAAAACTATACTTACCTAAATGCTGTGGGCAGGGGGGCAAGCCCCCCTGCAACCCCCATGTGGGAGGCTGTGCCCCCCACACCCCCACTACTTAAATATTCCTACTATGAGATTGCACTGCATTGAAGTAAAGGGAAAATATTCCATACAGCAATTTCTGTGTTACGCACGCAACATTTCGACCAATCGGGTTTGCTCAATATGCATTTGCCATTTACAATTTTCGATCATGCAATAGGAACCCAATAAGATAAAGAAAAGGGGCCCAAGGGTGGATCCTTGGGATACTCCAGTAGAGATTGGGAGTAGGGTGGAGAGTTTGTTTTCCCATTTGGTATTTTACTGTTGGTTGGAAAGGTAGCTATGAAACCAGTTGATGGATGTAGGACTGAGGTTATAGTCAGCAAGAATTTGATGTGAAACTGTATCCAAAGCTTTGGACATAGCAAGGAAAATAGATGAGACTAGCTGACCTTCATTTTTGAGGAGGTTTGCAGAATTGGTGAAGCTAAGTAGAGCAGTGTTGGTATTGTGTTTGGGACGGAAGCCATGTTGTGTGCATGATAAAAGATTGTTCTTAAGGAAGTGGTCGAGGAGTTGGTGATGAATGCATTTTTCTAAAATTTTAGCTAGTGGGAAGAGAATAGTGACGGGTTGATAGATGGAGAAATCAGTAGAAGTACCGCCTTTGTGCAGTGGGGTTATATCTGATGTTTTCCAGAGTCGGGGGACATACTGTTCAGTAATAGAGCAATTGACTGGAATAGATACTGGATAGGAAATGGTGGTGGCAGCTATTCTCAGAAAATCATTTGGAAGGTGATCGGCAGTAAGAGAGCTGGGTTTTAGTTCGTTAAGGAGATTTTTATGAAGATGGTTTGAGTGGGTCTAATGTAGAATGAGTTGGTAGTAAAAGCTGTGTAGGAGGGTAGAGTTAAGGGTATGTTGGGGCTGTTTATGAGGGAGGCTATTGAAGTGATGAACTGAGTGTTAAATTGTGTTCCTATGCACTTGGTAGCATTGCTGTCTGCAGGTGTTGGGGTTGAGGGTTTCCCTGGGTTTAGAAGATCATGTATACATTTCCAAAATTTTGGGGTGTTTTTCTGGTATTTTTGTTGGCATACTTGAAAGTATGTTTTTTGTCATGTTTTATTTGTTTTTGGCTTTATTACATAGTTGCTGTAAGCTGTGAGGGATTCTTTGTTTTTTTTTTTGTACTTTGATAGTGTGATCAGGCCTTGTCCCTTTCTTTTAGAAGTTGTTTAGTAGCTTTAGTTAGCTAAGAAAGTTCTATGGTTTTGGTCTATATCTTTCTTAAGGGTGCTACTTTATTTAATATATCAAGGAAAGTTTTGTTAAAGTATTGTACAGTGAGATCTAACTGGAGATGTTTTATGGGTGACTAGTCGAATTGCTGAAGCAAAGTGTTGAATATAGTGGGGGAGAAGTTTTTTTTGCTTGTAGATATAATGAAATTTGATGTTATTAGGCTCATGTAAACTTTTCCTGAGAAGAAAGGTAGGTGAGTGGTCACTAAGTAAATCTGAAAGGCAACCTGTATGGTAGCTTAGGTTGGGTTTATTAGTTAGACTCCATTCTAATATGATTGCTTATTGGGATGTTTGTGCGTACAGGGGAGCTAATGATTGGACAGTAGTTGTAGAGATTAATGAAAATGGAAGGGTCAAGAGAGGAGCAGTTAAGCCAGTTAAGGTTAAAATCATCTAATATTAATGTTTCCTGACTGAAGGTAGTAGAAGCCCAGTAGAGGAGGTTTTCTGTAATTTTGGCCAGGGGACAGATAGGTAGCAATAATTATTATTATTGTTTTATGGAGGTTAATTTCTAGACGTGTATTAAAAGAAGAAATATAAAGTTATTTTATGTCACATAGGTTTTATGAAATGAAAGAATAAATTAAATTATGTTTAACTGTAAACTTTGATTTTAGCAATAATATTAAGTAAAATCAGATGGTGGTTATGGAAAAAGGAATGGGGGTCTAATACGGATGAAAATTTAGTATGATTGTAAAGTAAATTATGAATATGTATTAATAGATTTGTATATTTGTACGTTTTTAAATATTTATAACTATGTCAGTATGTTGTAAGTAAGGGTTCTTTTTGAATATAAATAAAGGACCCCTATTGTTTGATGGGTGCTGTGGCATCTTTTACAACTACCTGAGCTAGCACCAATTCAAGCAGATGGGACCTTGGTTTAATGTCTCAGAGCAAAATCCCAAAAAGGGAAGGCATCTCTGATCAGTATTAGCAGGAAACTTCGATCCCTCATAAAATCATCAAAGGCCAGTTTCGAAAGAAAAATTGCCCTAGACACTAAAGATAATCACAAGGCCTTCTTTAGTTATGTCAGGAACATGGGTGGAAACTCCCAGATATGCTCTGAATTGTTGCATAACGGTACAAAATATACCAAACCTACAGACATAGCCAACATCCTGGCAGACAGATTCAGCACAAACGTCTCCCCCCCTTCCCCCCCAAAGGAGCAAATGCCTATCCCAACTGAATGTAACCTCCCTGACACCACAGATGCACATGTGAAAGCTGCCCTCTCCAAAGCAAAAAACACAGCATCTATGGGACTGGACGGTGTCCCAGGCTGTGTCTTACACAAGCTCCAAGAAGAACTGAACCCTCACATTAAGTCACTGTTCAAACTTAGCCTTACTACAGGATATGTACCCAACGAATGGCGTACAGCTACAGTGATCCCACTCCACAAAGGTGGTGCCACAACGGATCCTGGAAACTATCGCCCCATAGGCCTAACTAGTCTGGTCTGTAAAGCTATGGAACATATTATCATGGAACTCATAAACAAAGACATTGGGAGCCTCCAGACACTGGACCCTACAAAATTTGGCTTTGTTAAGGGCAGATCTTGCCTCTTAAACCTAGTTGATTTCTTTGAAACAGTTACCAAAGCCATAGATGAGGGCAAGGTAGTCCACACAGCCTACCTGGACCTCGCAAAAGCCTTTGACACAATACCCCACTCAGGCATCATAAATAAGCTTACCAGCTTAAATATTAACCCCTATATCACAAGATGGGTTGCAAACTGGCTCAGAGATAGAACCCACATGGTCAGAATCGCAGGTGCCATGTCCGAATCCAAACCAGTTACAAGTGGCATCCCACAGGGCTCAGTTCTGGGACCTCTCTTGTTCGGTATATACTTCTTTGAGGTTCAGGCTAACACGGGGAGGATTATGACTGACAAAGTTCAACGATGATTGCAAACTGGGGGCCATAATCGAATCTCCAGCTGACACAAGCATCCTCCAAAAGGGTCTCACAGAGACGGATGCTTGGTGCCAGAGCCACGGCCTCAAGCTAAATGCTAAAAAGCGCATAGTCATCCCCTTTGGGAAAAACAAGGTGCCCACAAATTATCACATAGGTGGTAATCCATTAAGTACGGAAGAAGTAATTAGAGATTTGGGGACCAACGTAGATAGTAATCTCTCCTTTGATAATCACATTGCCAAAGTGGTTAGAAAGACCTCCTATATAGCCCACCTTATCATGAAAGGGTTTGCATCTAGATCAAGAGAGTTCATTGTGCCCCTCTACTCGTCACTCATCAGGCCCATAATTGAATACAATGCCCCTTTTGGGATGCACCTTACCTGACACCTGCAGCAACTGGAGAGACCCCAAAAGTACCTCACCAAGAGGATCATGGGCTACAAACAGATGTCCTATGCAGCTCGACTAAAGAAACTCCAGCTCTACTCAGTTGCTTACCACCTACTCAGAGGCGATCTATGCCTGACATACAAAGCCATGTCAAAGCCAGAATTAATGGACATGCTCCACCTCAAAAAATCCAAGTCCCTTAGAGCTACATGCTCCAGGGACCTAAACCTCAGCACAAAAATAAATAGGACATGCTGGAGGGACAGATTCATTTACCAGAGGCTCCCCTCACTCTGGAATAGAATCCCAATTCATGTTAGACATAGCCCCTCACGGACCCTCTTAAAGCGAAATCTGGACGCATGGATGGGAAATCACAAATTCACCCCTGGGATCTCTTCTGTGTCCCTGCTAGACAGAGGCACAGTAAACTAATCTTAAAAGGGTACCTTCTGTGACCTACTTTACAGAGGCACAGTAGGCTAATCTAATAGGGAGGCAGAAGCCAAATACACTCTGGCTAGGCTTATAAATGCCCTAGGGCAGATAGCCTAGTATCTACCTATGAACCTATAATCCCATTGACTATACTCTATAGTACTTGAGGCTCTAGAGAAGAAGGAAATTACTGATGTTGAAAGTATGGAGAGTTGTAAAAATGTTATGTAAAAACATTTAGGTTACTGGGCATGTGTGCACTGGAACACAGAGGTAGGATATACTTTATACTCACCTCATTACCTGAGAGAAGTCAGAAGGTGAAATTTTGGAGAAAAGACAGAGTGAAACAAAAGATGTAAAACGCAGCTAGAAAAGGAGAATTCAAGAGAGATATGAGAACATACTACCTTGGTGAGAAACTGATAGGGCTCCAGAATGTCCTACCTGAGGCAGTTCTACTATGTAGCTCATAGGGTTCCAGAATGTCCTACCTGAGGCAGTTCTACTATGTAGCTCATAGGGCTCTAGAATGTCCTACCTGAGGCAGTTCTACTATGTAGCTCATAGGGTTCCAGAATGTCCTACCTGAGGAAATTCTACTATGTAGCTCATAGGGTTTTAGAATGCCCTACCTGAGGCAGTTCTACTATGTAGCTCATAGGGTTCCACAATGTCCTACCTGAGGCAGTTCTACTATGTAGCTCATAGGGCTCCAGAATTTCCTACCTGAGGCAGTTCTACTATGTAGCTCATAGGGCTCCAGAATGTCCTACCTGAGGCAGTTCTACTATGTAGCTCATAGGGTTCCAGAATGTCCTACCTGAGGCAGTTCTACTATGTAGCTCATAGGGTTCCAGAATGTCCTACCTGAGGCAGTTCTACTATGTAGCTCATAGGGTTCCAGAATGTCCTACCTGAGGCAGTTCTACTATGTAGCTCATAGGGTTCCAGAATGTCCTACCTGAGGCAGTTCAACTATGTAGCTCATAGGGCTCCAGAATTTCCTACCTCAGGCAGTTCTACTATGTAGCTCATAGGGTTCCAGAGTGTCCTACCTGAGGCAGTTCTACTATGTAGCTCATAGGGTTCCAGAATGTCCTACCTGAGGCAGTTCTACTATGTAGCTCATAGGGCTCCAGAATGTTCTACCTGAGGCAGTTCTACTAAGTAGCTCATAGGGCTCCAGAATGTCCTACCCAAGGCAGTTCTACCATGTAGCTCATAGGGCTCCAGAGTGTCCTACCTGAGGCAGTTCTACTATGTAGCTCATAGGGCTCCAGAATGTCCTACCTGAGGCAGTTCTACTATGTAGCTCATAGGGCTCCAGAATGTCCTACCTGAGGCAGTTCTACTATGTAGCTCATAGGGCTCCAGAATGTCCTACCTGAGGCAGTTCTACTATGTAGCTCATAGGGCTCCAGAATGTCCTACCTGAGGCAGTTCTACTATGTAGCTCATAGGGCTCCAGAATGTCCTACCTGAGGCAGTTCTACTATGTAGCGCATAGGGCTCCAGAATGTCCTACCTGAGGCAGTTCTACTATCTAGCTCATAGGGCTCCAGAATTCCTACCTGAGGCAGTTCTACTATGTAGCTCATAGGGTTCCAGAATGTCCTACCTGAGGCAGTTCTACTATGTAGCTCATAGGGTACCAGAATGTCCTACCTGAGGCAGTTCTACTATGTAGCTCATCGCAGGAGATGAAAGCTTGTTGGACAGAGGAAGAAAAGGTCAGAACAAACATAGCAAGACAGAAACTCTCCAAGGCTATCTGAAATATGTGGATGAACTTTTTTTTTTTTTTATCCCCTACTGCCTGCTAACCATCAGGCCTCTCACAATCAGTCGTCCTATATGTTTCATATTTGGGACATGTGCAGATTGTGGGAGATTGTCAACCTTGCAGCCATCAGGGAATTTATGTTTTTTTTTTCTGGTTAAGGGTCCTAGCCCTGATCCCAATGGAAGACTTGCACATCTGTCAGTATGAGGACTTACTATGCCCTTTTCTGCCTCCTGCATAACTCCCATGAATGCAACTGCATGGACATGACTTATTACAGCCAAACATAGATCTTCAGCCAATATGATACATAACATATGCCCATATGCCCTGTATTCCTGTTCAGTAGAGCTGGCATTGCAGTGAGCCAGATTGCCTCCTTACCATCCCAAGATGGGTAAGTTGTTTTCAGTTGCTCACTTGCACCATCCCTTGTCGATTCCTCCACCTTGATACCAAGGCACGTAGGGTGCAGTTAGTGCATATATCATGAAGCCAACTGCAATAATCGAAAGGATGTGAAAAACTACTAGTCATTTTTCATCAACACCTTTATATGTTAAAAAAATGGATATTTCAGTATTTTTAGTAGCCTAGGTGGATCAAGTAATTGTATTTTTTCCCAGCTTTGTATTATCTGTATTTGTGTAGTTCATGGAAGCTATGACAGTACTTTTTTTCACGTTATAAATAGCTTTATGTGTCTGTCTGGATATAGACTGTCACATTATTTGACTAGAAACTACTGTGGATGAGTTAAGTTCACATGATATCAATGAAGGGATTTATTTCTGAATATTAGGGGGCACCTCACAGGTGAAGTGCAAATGGATTTCCTTAACTCTTCTGTGTATATTTCTGTGGATATGATTACTGAGCAACAAGACAAGACAAAAATAAATGTATTAATCATCAGAATCCTACACAAAACGTTGACATTAATAAATGCACATGATAGACAACTGAATGGACATTATGTTATGGTAATGATATATTTTATTATATAGCCACTGCATTTAGTATATGTGAACATTAAAGATATCTGCAGATTAACTGTGATACACTCAGTATTATACCATGACCCCCCCAAAACGTGCACGCTGATTGGCCAGCATGCCCGTTGTAAATCGAGTTATACTAATGGAAAAAGGTCCGGTCGCCCGGACTTTTTTCCATTAGTATAACTTCGTTTAAAACACTGTCTCGCTATGTTAAATGGGTTTAACATAGCGAGACAGCTTTAAAATAAGCAACGGAGATCTCCGTTGCTTATTTTAAAGCTGTCTTGCCATGTTAAACCCATTTAACATAGCGAGACAGTGTTTTAAAAAGCAATGGAGAAAGCAAGATCTCCGTTGCTTTTTAGTGTCTCGCTATGTTAAATGAGTTTAACATAGCGAGACAGTTAAAATAAGCAACGGAGATGTCCGTTTATTTTAAAACTGTCTCACTATGTTAAACTCATTTAACATAGCGAGACACTAAAAAAAAGCAACGGCGATCTTGCTTTCTCCGTTGCTTTTGCCCACAGCTCTGATGTACTGCGCAGGCACGCAGTACATCAGAACTGCCGCGGATGCCAGACATCTGCGGAAGGGCAGTAAACAGGCATTATACTATGCCATTATTTAAGAAAAGTAATAGTTTCTTTTCTTAAATAATGTCATGGTATAATAGCAATAACCCACTTCTGGGTGAGGGTAATGCTAAATTTACCCACGGTTGGCTTTGTTTGGTCCTTCGGGCTTCGCCCACGGGACCAAACCACACCAACCGTGGGTAAATTTAGCATTACCCACACCCAGGCGTGGGTTATTGCTGTAATATTGCGTACCAGGATATATAAACATCAGATTAGTTCTAATTTTAGTAATGCATACTTTTGTAAATATGTATTTTGCACACATGCTTCTCAAAATAGTATTGTTGTGTTTACAAAAAACAAAATTCCCATACTTGCATTAACTGTAGTAACATAGATAATAACTACTAAAATTATGTACCTGCATTAACTGCAGTTACATAGGTAATAGCTACTAAAAGTATAATAAACGGATTAGGTATGTGCTATTAATGAAACTATGTATTCACTGCTGTACTCTGTTCATTTTCTGTTAAGTGAAGCTGAATGATTACCTTATGGAGTCAGAGTCCAGGAAACAATGCGCAGCAGAAATAAGCCATCTGTTGGAAACAAGAGATGCACCGCATATGTGTCCATACATCCCCATCTGCAGACTAACTTGCCAGGGCCATTTCCCAGATCTTGCATCTTCACCACCGACAATTTTTGTTTTTTTCCTTGGTCTTGTTCCACAAGCTTAAAAATATATTACATCATTACAAATGGGACTAGCATAAAATGTAAGCTGCTTCAATGAAATAATTAACCGCATCACTTCTATGACCGTTGAAAAGACTCACTAATGTTAGAACAGTCAGTTAGTGCACCAGCTGTATCATGATATCCCTGCTTTAATACTAATAAGTTGGCAGAAATTTTAATTAATATAGATTAAGATATACATACTAATGTTCTACTGATAAATTATGTTATAGAATATTAGTGAAGCTCTTAGGTATCAATTTGAACTTAGATCTAATTGTTTCTAGTAACAAACTGAGATTATTTTATGTATGCATTTGTGCTTGGATCTAATTGTTGTTAGTACCAGTGTATGCCTGATCTATTCACTTTTATCAAACTTAATTACATAACTCATGCTACTTAGCATACTATTTTAAAATGTTTTCTTATTGACTTTTTAACAAATATCATTTATATCATATATGCCAATTCCTGGGACTTTTCTCCCAGGACCTTGACTGAAAAAGAACTTCAGTACAGTTGGAGAACTTAGTCATTAAAACATAAATAAACATACAGAAAACAAAGTCAGATTTTTTTTTCAGAATTGTATTTTTATATTCATGTATTTGCAGTTTAACCTATGACTGTATGTTTGCCGCATCACCAACTGTTTTTTTTTCCAAAGTAGGATACTACCTAGGTTCATAGGGAAATACTTGGCTAACTGCCTTGCAAAGCCATTTTAAGCCTAGCTGTGTTATCCCACCACATATTCCCCTTACCATGATTTTCATTCATACTTCCCATTTCTGAATGAATATTTCTGAGGTCATGCCACTAAATATTGAAAGGGTACCCTGCTTCAGGACAGGGCATTTAGTTCATTAGTATCACAGAGGGCAGTCCTGGGGTAAATTTCCTTATTCCCATCCATTTATCTAAGTTGTGTTTGAATATTGGCAGGGATGAGCTTTGTTTAGATGGATGGGAAGTCTGTTTCAGAGAAGAGGTATCCTCTTGGATATGTACCTGTCCCTCCAAACTACTCAGTTTATGATGCAGAAGAGGATGAAGTCTCTGGATCAGCTATTTCTGCTACCATTTGACTTGCAGATGTACAGTAGGTCCATTAGTACTGGATCAGAGGATGCCTTACAGGCCAGGCACAAATTACCTTTAATAGTCTATGAGACTGAGTATAGTGATATGGCTTTGACGCAGTCCGTATACGTCATGGGGCTTAGTCCCTGAATCTCTTTCCGGGAAACCTCTGTAGGTGCTCTTGTTTTTGCATTTGTCTGCAAAGTTACATACCAAAGGGGTCACTGTACTCATTGATAGGCCTAATGAGTGCTGAGTATAGTTGGACAATGACAACAATGGACCAAGTTACTATCCCTTTGCGTATAAGTTGAGCAGTATAGAAGGACTTCCTCACAACAGTAATCACATGTTGGTCAAATGCTAGGTCACCATCTGGATCATCTTAGAGGTGTATTTTCAAGATGGTAGTCTCCCAAGAATGTTGGTTTCCCAAAGAATGCAGTAATGGACTTTTTGGCATTTAGCTTTAGTCCATGACTCTGGCACAAGTTATTTGTTTGGGATAAGCTCTCCTGGAGGATGGTTGAGTCTTTTGGGGGATTCAGTGACTGCTCCCAGCTTGCAGTCATCTGCAAACAAACTTGGTCAAACAAAGACCTTCATGTTTGCTTGGACTTCTGTGAAGTAGATGCTAAACAGGAGTGGTCCCAGCACTGAACTCTGTGGGACACAATGTTTCCTGGACTTTAATACAAATACTCTTGACTAAATAGTGCACACTCCAACCAGAAGTTCAAACATATTGGACTAAATACTCATCAATATGGGAGAATGCTACCCCCCCCCCCAAGTCATGTTGTCACTGGTGAAGTCGGCTCACAAAGTTGTCTCCTTCGAAATTAAAATCAACATAGAGAACCCAGTAAAACCTGTAAGAGTTAGGAACTATTCTAAAGCAAACTACACCCTATTAAGGGACAGTTTGTCAAAATTCAATGCCCCTCTGAACCCTGAGTTCACCGCAACTTATGCAGAAGTGTTCAAAGAAACCCTGTAAACTATGTAAATGGCTGCAAAGAAACTGATGTACTTACCAGAAGTAAACTCAAAACAAACTCCGAAAACAAACCACACTGGTGGAATCTTAACCTTAACAAGGTATATAACAAAAAGAAAAAGTCATGGCCAAAATCGGAAAGAGCAACTCATAGTGACAAGAGCTCACTAATTAAACTAAACAGGAAACTAAGAGAACTACTTAAATCAACAAGGCCAATTACGAGGTCAAGATAGCCTCTTAGGCTAAAGATAACCACAAATCCTGCTACAGCTATGTGTGAAACCTTAAAGGTAACACACAGAAGTGTGCTGAACTGGTGGCAAATAGTACCACCTTTACTGGGCAGAGTGACACAGTGAATTTGCTGGTTGACTAATTCATCTCTAACTTCACTCCCCACTCTTCCCCTGATTCCTCCCATGAAATCCCTACTAGCATAACCCCCTCAACTATTAACAGGGAGCAGGTCCTGGAGGCACTCATTAAGGCCAAAAACATAGCCTCAATGAGCCCAGACAGTATCCCAGGTTATCTCCTAAATAGCTTGAAACATGACCTATCAGGAACTTTTGATTCACCTTTGAATTACAGCTTCAAAATAGGCTACATAACACACGAAAGGAGAACTGCAATGGTTATTCCTTTTCACATGGGTGGACCATCAACCGACCCAGGAAACTACAGATTCATTAGTCTGACTAGTCTAAAATGCAAAGCCATGGAATGGATTATCATGCAAATGATTAGCAAATTCATTGGCAACCTGAAAACACTGGACCCATCCTAGTTTGGTTTTGTCAAAGGAAGGTCATACCTACTTAACCTGGTAAACATTTTTAAAAGGTTCACCCAGGCAATGGATGAGGGGAACACGGTGCATACCACCTATCTAGACCTGGTTAAGGCATGTGATATATTACCCCACTCAAGTATTGTTGACAAACTCACCATATTAGGCATAAATCCTTACATAACTCATTGGATTGTCAGCTGTCTCAGAGATAGGACCCAAAAAGTCCAAATTGGCAAGACCAATTCCACCAAGAGACCGGTCACCAGTGGAGTACCTCAGAGCTCATTGCTGGGCCGGCCCTGCTTGGTGTCTACTTCTCAGAGGTCAAGGATAATGTCAAGGTCCTCTGGCTCACCAAGTTTGCAGATGACTATCATAGATTTCCCCATGACACTAACATCCTGTGGGAGGGTCTAACACAGATGACTGGTGCCAAAGCCATGGTTTAAAACTCAATGCCAAGTACATTATAGTGCCTTTAAGGTTAATAACTTTATCAATAAGACATCACTAAGAACTGACCAGCAGTTATTGATTTGAGAAAATATGTAGACAGTAATCTGCCTTAGACCAACATGTAACCAAGGTAGTAAGGAAATCATTCTATGTCACCCATCTTATGGGTAAGGGTATGGCATGTAGGTCTAAGGAGTCATAGTACCACTTTATTCATCCCTTATTAGACCTATCATTAAGTACAATTCCCCCTTCAGAATGTACTTGACAATGCATATACGACAGTTTGAATGCCCACAGAGATTCTTCACCAAGAGAATCAAGGGTTTTAACTCATTGTCCTATACAGATTGCCTTAAAGCCCTATCATCAGCTGTCATTTTTCCTATTTTACATATGGGGTTGTGGTGTTCTGTCAGCTTTTTCCACTTCTCTCAGTTCAATGCCACATTCCTACCTTCTTCAACAGTCATGCCTGATTGTCACAGATCTTCAGTCACACAATCCATCCATTTCTTTACTGTACATTCTTGTTGCCTCTTGCCTTTCTTCCTTTCTCTCCCAAATCTTCTTCACCAGATCATCTTCTGCTTACCTGCACATAATCCTGAAGTACTATAAAGTGTTCTGTTTGACTTTGTAATTGGCATTATGTTGGCTTCTGTTCTGATTTAATAACGTATTTGTCCCACAGTGTTCATCCTAACACTTATTTCAGGCACTTCATATCCTCCAGTTCCATAATTGCTCTGTCTTCACTGCTGAGGTTTTTTCACCATACACACTATTGGTCTCGCATCTGTTTTGTACACCTTACTTTTCAGCTTCTCTGGCATTCTTCTGTCACACATTATCCCTGACACCCTGTTCCATTTTCCTGCAGTCCTTCTGGTTCTAGTTTTAACATCCTCATTCAGACTTCCGTTCTCCTCAATCATCCCTTAAGGTACTCAGTCCTTCTGATTCTAACTTTAACAGTCTCATTCAGACTTCTGTTCTCAATAACACCTGAAGATACTCAGTCCTTCTGATTCTAGCTTTAACATCCTCATTCAGACTTCCATTCTCCTCAATCACACCTCAAGTTACTTGAATGAACTTGTTCCACTTTTTATCCTTCTGTCTCAGTTTTCATATTTTTTTTGATTTCCCCTATTTGCTGCAACAACACCTGTTTTGTCTGCACTTGGTTTCATTCCGTGCGCCTACAGTTTAGTACGTGATCCTGAGTGGCCTAGACAAGGGACATGAAAGTAGATGTACCTCTCTCAGAAGTAAATATCATCAAATACTCAAATAATTAATGTGGAAAATAACTAGCTTTGATCAAAACCAAATAAAAAATAACTGCCCTCAATTTTCCTAACAACATATTTGTATACAATTTTGAATTTCCTTATAATCGTCAACTTGCCATTTGGTAGTGAACACAATTTCAGAAAAGTATAATTTCTGCTACAGTGTTAAGAGCATCATGTCAGCTCACTGAAGGTAGATTTGGTGAGTGCAAACAGATCAAAAAAAGTTCCCCAAAATTGTCTGTAACCAACTCTAAGGTTGCACAACAGTGGAGGAAAAAGGCAAATTCCACTGTGGGTGAAAGTAGTTTCAGCAAACAGTATTCATGCTTCCACATACATCACATTCCTTTGGGTTATATTTAGTAAACACATCTCATAATCAATTTTATTAATATCTGATATTAGCAATAGAAATATCTCTTACCTTTTAAAATCAAAGTGGACAACCAGACATTTAAAAAATTGGTTCAGTTTCTAAGATGCTGACCATTCATAAAGGAACTATGCTGTAAGGTAGCATTTTTAAATGGATTTATTAAGGATTATGATATTTATTTTTCTTTAGTCGAAAGTAATTTTTTAACAGAAAAAAATATATATAGGGCCTTGTTAAAGGCCATCCGTAAATGCACTTATTAATAGCTGTTAGAGAATGGGCAAACTGTACATCAACACCCTGATTGGAGAACAAATGTTCTTCAGCAGGGTATTAATGTACAAGTAATGCCCACTGACAAACTAGTCTGTCGGTTCACGGCAGCATATAAAGCTGCTGTGGAGCTCGGACTACAAAAAAAAAAACTAACGGCCGCCATTGTTTTACACTCGCTAAGCAGCGGTTCTGCTGTTTAGTGAGCATAAAATGTAAAACAAAAAACAAACAAAAAAAAATAAAAAGGAGAGAGACTGTGTGTGTGTGTGTGTGTGTGTCTGTGTGTGTGTGTGTGTGTGTGTGTGTGTGTGTGTGTGTGTGTGTGCATGTGTGTGACAGAGAGAGAGAGAGAAAGAGATCAAGAGAGTGAGAGAGAAAGCGAGGGTGATCCTGTGTGACTGAATGTGTATATGAAAGTAGAGGAGACTATGTGCATGTGAGAGAGATCGAGAGAAAGTGAGAACGATCTTGTGTGAATGAGTGTGTGTATGAAATCAGAGAAGACTGTGTGTGAGAGACTGAGAGTGAAAGCAATCTTGTGTGAGTGAGTGTGTGTGTATGAAAGCAGAGGAGACTGTGTATGTGTATATGTGTGTGTGTGAAAGCAGAAGAGACCGTGCATGTGTGTATGGGAGAGAGAATGGGCTGTATGTAAAATTGTTGTGTTTTACATGGTTATTATTTTTTTAAGCACTATATTATTTTTTTATATATGTTTGTTGTAAAATACTTCCTCCCAACACCATTAAATTATACCATAGCAAGTTTCAAACATTAGGAGGAGGAACTATTTTACATTAAAAATATATAAAAAAATAATATAGTACTTAAAAAAATAAACAGGCAATTAAAACAATAATTTTGCAGATTCTCTGAGTGTAATAATGCCCTCCAGGTTTTGTGTTAATGTGTAATTAATGCCCTTCGAGGGGTGTAGAGGCCCTCTGCCTGTGGCATCGGAACACCACTGTGTGGGCGTTAATTATACATTAACACACATCCTATCAAGCATTATTGCTTGCTTAGCTTTGTCAGGATATGGCATGATGTTATCTGCACATTGATTACAATGCACTTCTATAAATCAAACCACAAAATAATAAACAGAAGAAAAATAATTATTCAAAGCAAGACCCCAGAAAGATTTCCAAAAGGAACTAACACTATTGAAGAGAACGAATCTATACCTCCTGCTAGTAGGTTACAGTTTAGAAGTCATTAACTCCATAAATAAAATTCAAACCAGAGTTTGATGAGATACTCTGGAAAGGCAGAGACTACAGCACATAGAATGAAACCTTGGCTAATAATGTATGAGTACTATACAGATAATGAAACACAGACATTCATTTTGAATGCCTACTATCCGGTCCTAAACACACACACACACACACACACACACACGCACGCACGTGCACACACACACACACACACACACACACACACACACACACACACACACACACACACACACACACACACACACACACACACACACACACAATACATATATAGGATCATATACATACAATGACTGAAACAACATAAGACTGACAGTAAAAAGATTGATACTGAAAAAGACTGACAAAGTTGAACTTATACTAGGGAGGGTTTTATGCTCTTTTCCCACTGCTGTGAATGAAAATCTAAATGTATCACTGCTCAATACTTGGAGTCTAAACAAAAAACTCCACTCCCTAGAAGCTCACCTTACCCTAGGGAATGCTGATGTCTGTGCAGTCACTGAGACATGGTTTAAAGCCATGGATAACACACTAACAGTGCTAGGTTATAATGCCTTCCACACATTTAGGCCAGCTACTTCAATGGCAGGGACTAAAGATGGAGGTGTCTGTACTTACATCAAAGATAAAATACTTCAAGGCTGGTCAAACAGGACAATGCACTTGAGTTGCTTCATGTTTAAATCACCATAGGAAAAATCCAATACCACTTTCCTGCAAGCTATAGGTCCCCCTCTATGACCCGGAAACCCATACCATATACTTAAACTTGTTAGAAACACTAACCATCCAACCCAATACCATATTCCGGGGTGACTTTAATTACCTCACTATTAACTGGGAATCCTATATGACACCAAATGTACATGCACAGAGGTCCCTGGATTTTGTAAACAGAAATTCCCAGGACCAGATAGTCAATACACCAACCAGGGGCGCAACCATACTGGATCTGATCCTCACTAATATGGGAGAGTGCTGCATACCCCTTACTGTAATGCCTTCCCTGGTAAGGTCAGACCACAAAATGGTCTCCTTTGAAGTAAAAATAAAACCTGGACACCAAGCTAAACCTGGAATATTCAGGAGCTATTCTAAGGCTAGTCTCCTGTTATTAAGTGAGAACCTGGCAAAATTTCAAGCCCCCATAAACACTGTAAACACTGCTGAATATGCAGAACTGTTCACAGAAACCTTGTACATGCATGTTAATAGCTGCATAGAGGTAGCTGTACCCACCAGGAAGAAGTACAGAACTAACTCAAAAAACAAGCAACCCTGTGGAATCACATAATCAATAGGCTGTATAACAGGAGGAAGAAAATCATGGCAAAATTAGGAGGTGCAGCATCCAGCAGGATAAAAGCACTCTTATCAAACTAAACAAACAACTCAGAGGACAAATAAAGACTACCAAAGCCAAATTTGAGGTAAGTTTGGCCTCCCAGGCCAAGGACAACCACAAGCGTTGTGTGTGCAGAGCTCATTGTAAATGGAGCCACCCATACTGAGCCAGAAGACATAGCAAACCTCCTGGCTGATAAATTCAGCTCCAACTTTACCCTTCTCTCCTCCTCAACCTTCCCTCAGGAAATATCATCAAATATAACTCCCCCTACTATCAGTAGGGAACAGGTCCTTAATGCTC
Source organism: Protopterus annectens (assembly GCF_019279795.1). Lineage (NCBI taxonomy): Eukaryota > Metazoa > Chordata > Ceratodontiformes > Protopteridae > Protopterus > Protopterus annectens. The sequence goes on along the minus strand of NC_056735.1, from coordinate 663,846,584 downwards.
TCTCTAAGACCAAGAACACTGCATCAATGGGACCAGACAATATCGCAGGGGGTCTATATTAGAAGACTGAAAGTTTAAAATCGCGAACGCTCTAAAGACTGAAAATGCCAGACCTCAAAATTATTATTGTGGGGGGCTGAACCTCACACACCCCCTGCTAAATATATATTCCAACTCCGAGATTGCACTACAGTGAGGAAAGGGCAAATATTCCAATCTTCACTGTACTACGATCTCAAAAAAAATCACTTCGAGGTCCGGCATTTTCGCTCTTTAGAGCGTTCGTGATTTTAAACTTTTGGTCTTCTAATATAGCCCCTATCCCAGGATGTTTTCTAAATAGCATGAAACATGATATATCAGGGCCTCTGGAATTACTATTTAACTGTAGCCTCCAAACAGGTTTCATGCCTCATGAACGGAGAAAGGCAACAGTCATCCCTCTGCACAAAGGTGGGCCATCTACAGACCCTGAAAACTACAGACCCATAAGTCTCACTAGTCTTACATGTAAATCATGGAAAGAATTATCATGGAGATGATCAACAGAGATATAGTAAAGCTCCAGACTCTGTACCAAACCCAGTTTGGTTTTGTCAAGGGCAGATCATGCCTAGTCAACATGGTGGACTTCTTTGAGAAGGTCACCAAAGCAATGGATGAGGGCAAAATTGTTCACACTGCCTACCTTGACCTGACCAAGGCATTTGACACAATACCCCACTTGGGCATTGTTGACAAACTCAAGAGGTTAGGTACAAACCCGTATGTCACCTGGTGGATAGTCAGCTGGCTCACAGACAGGACCCAGATAGATAGAATTGGGGAATCGACCTCTACAAAGAGGCCAGTCACAAGTGGAGTCCCTCACGGATCAAGTCCTTTGACCTCCCCTTTTTAGAATTTACTTCTCAGAAGTCAAGGCCAATGCCAGTGGTCTCTGGATGGCTAAATTTGCAGATGATTGCAAATTAGGAGCTGTCATTGAATCTCACACTGGTGCAAATGTTCATAGGAGCGGGTGACACAGACAAACAACTGGTGTCAGAGCCATGGACTAAAACTAAATGCCAAGAAATGCATAATAATATCCTTTGGGAAGTCATCCATCCCTGGTAGCTATCATATTGACAACACTTAGAGTTGACCCAGTAGTCAGGGACTTAGGGACACACACAGATAGTAATCTAGCCTTTGACCATCATGTGTTTACAGTGGTGAGGAAATCGTCCTATGTTGTGCAACCTATAAACAAGGGTTGGCATTTAAGTCCAAGGAAGTCATTGTTCTATTGTATTTGGCATTGATCAGACCTATCATTGAGTACAGTGCCCACTTTGGTATGTTCCTAACCAGGCATATCCAACAATTGGAATGTCCACAGGGGTTTCTCATTAAAAGAATACAGGGCGTAAGTAAAATGTCCTATGCAGACCACCTCAAGGCCCTATTCCTGTATTCTATCTCCTACAGGCTTTTGAGGGGAGAACTATGCTTGGCATACAGGGCATTGTTAGACCCCACTCTGATGGATCTCCTGCATATCCACCAAGTAAACAGCGCCAGAGTTATCCATTCTAAAGACTTAAACCTTGCCTGTGATATAAATAGGACCTGCTACAGAGATAGGTATGTATCCCAGAGACTACCGTGTCTATGGAACAGGCTCCCCATCCATGTGAACCAGAGTTCTTCCCTAACCTAATTCAAGTGCAACTTGGACAATTGGATGGGAAAATGGAAATTCATCCTTGGTTTGGTACCTATGTCTCTAATGGGCACAGGTAACCTGTAAATGGTTCATCTCCCAGGCCCATGCTTACACTTATCAAGGGTATCAGAACATATCAGAGATTTGGGATACATGGCTAGGCTTAAAAAGGCCCTTCTAGGAACCTATGAACCTGTGTGACCTCGGAGTAGGTATATATAATCAGCAGGGGGTGTAGGTATGGAGTTGGGCTTGGTCTCCTGCAATAATATTAAAAAATGTGACAAAATCTAAGCGCATAGAAAACCACTGAAAACTCTAACAGCATCTAAACATATTCTCAATGTTTTTGCAGGGGTAACAAGCCCTCCTAAACCCGCTATGTGGAGGGGTGGGTTGCCCCCCCCACACCCCCTGCTATTTATATATATGAAATCTGAGGTCACGTAGCAGTGGGGGAAAGGGCATAAACCCCTCCCTTGTATAAATTCAATTTTGTCATTCTTTTTTCAGTGTCATTCTTATAACTTTTTAGTCTTTTTCTCACAGTCTTTTTACTGTTGATCTTATGTTGTTTCAGTAATTTTTGGTACTCTGCATGGGGGGTGTTAAATTAGGTAGGGCGTTATCTTTGGGCAGTGAAACTATTTTAATTTGTATATTTACAGGCACTAAAAAAGGTTTCTATCACAAGGAAAAGATGTATACAGTGCATAGCAGACAATTATGGAGGACTAAAGCAGCATATAATGTGTCCAGTACCACTACTTTTGATAATTTAATTTAACATTTATTGCAGTGCTTTTGAGGATGTGGTGCTTCTGTAGCATTGTTACCTCACAGTAAGACGTTGTCCTGTTCGATTCTCAGCTAAAGCGTCTTATGTGTGGAGACATGCGTGAATAGGCGTATCTTCATTGAAGTTTGTGCATCAGAGCTGGCAACTCGGCACGTAAAAATCTACTGCCAATCATTAGCAGACCGGAGTTCCGCTGTGGTGACCCCTAACCGGGAAAAGCCGAAAGACACAACAACAATATGTGTTTAAAATGGAAAGCATCACAATATTAATTGGCTGTATTATCTGAGATAGTTTACTATGAGCAGAGTATGGGCGGCCACGGTGGTGCAGCGGTTAGTGTTGCTGCCTCACAGCAAGAGGTTCTCCGGTTCGATCCTCGACTGGTGTGCCTTCTGTGCAGAGTCTGCATGTCCTCACTGTGGTCACGTGGGTTTCCTCTGGGTGCTCCAGTTTCCTCCCACATCCCAAAGATATGCTGTAGGTGGATTGGACACTCTAAATTGGCCCTAGGTGGGCGTGTGTGTGCCTTCTGTGGAAGGTTGGGCACCGGGCTGGCAACTCGACACCGTAAAACTCCACTGCCAATCATGAGCAGACAGGTGATCCACTGTGGCAACCCCTAACTGGGAAAAAGCTGAAAGAAGAAGAAGAAGAAGTTTACTATGAGCAGAGTAGTGAAAATAAAGATTATTAATTTCTTAGTGTATCATCCTTAATAAACAGTTGCCTTTTAAATCAATTGAAAATAATGTTCTTTCATGATTTTTATTTTGTTAACCATCTTGATATAATAGTCCATAATTAGCAGAAAATTCACTAAATAAGACTATACGTTACTATTATTGACATATTCTTCTTTAGAAAATGTTTATTAATACAAATACTGTAGAGAGACAATTATCCGAACGTCAATTATCGGAACATCAATTATCTGAATGGAGCCTTACAAAGTTTTTGGGTAGGAAAAATTATAAAGTCTGAATATGTAAATGTTATACATATTTGCTTGTATGTGTTTTTTGAGCTTGTAACCCGCACATGTGTGAAAAATATTCTTTATTGCCCACTGGAATCACTGAATGGTTAAAAAGTGTATTCCCTGCGTGCAGAAAAAACAAGATTTTAGAAGTTTTTATCCAGTTCAATTATATGTTTGATTATCCAAACAGTTTGATTTTCTGAACTACCATAGGTCCTAGTTAGTTTGGATAATCTACTCTCTACTGTATGTTTATTCTGTCAATACTGTAACAGAATACTGTCACTGCGTTAGAAATGTGCCCAGTTCTATAGCATTTCCTTTATTCTTTTTTTTTTTTACTTTCTTCTTGTTTTTACAAATCTGCAGTTGAATATTAAGGTTATCTTAATATTTACATTGTGACTAAGACAGTTTCTTGTGGTAGTAATATTAGAGAAGCAAACTTAAATAGCTGTGGATGAATACTATTCATTCCATACAGGTTTTTGTCTCAACATAACCCAGTAGTGCGATCTTGGCACAGCCATTTATAGCTGCATAAATTCATAGGTAAGTATGAAGCAATCAATCTGCATACTATTGCAAACCCGGTCAATAACCCATATTAACTTCCTTGACTTCCATCTTCTTCCAGGTACCTTGCTACCATTCCCCATAACAGGGATATCTTATTTTGTAGGCAAACAGGGCTGCCAAAATTAAACTAATAAAGTACATTTTTTAACAAATTTGATAAGCCAAGAGTATTTAATGACATCACAGCCCTTGCTCAATGAGGTTATTATGACCTGTGATATGTAATGTGAATTATCTATCTATCTATCTATCTATCTATCTATCTATCTATCTATCTATCTATCTATCTATCTATCTATCTATCCATTTTACCTATCTATTTATATATTATATAGTGCACCTAACACTTTTCTTTTAATCAGAAAATTACATTTAAAGTTATTCTATGTAGATATTTTATTAACAAAAAAACAGTGCACATGTGTTTGCTTGTGGATGTTTAAATGCATACATCACATTCCAAATAATGATTGATTGTACATTTTGTAAAATAAACTCTCTACCCTACATACCGCAGTTTACTTCATCTGATCCATCTGAACAGTCTTTTACGCCATCACATTCGGCATGTGGTTTGTTCACACATTTTCCATCGAGGCACCGAAAGCCAAGCGATGAGCAACTTTTATGCACTAAAGAAGAATCGACTATTCAGAACATGCTTTGCTTGAAATATATATTGCCATTTTCTTTACATATAACACACTGCATAACACTGTTGTAAGTCAGTTTTAAAGAACTGGATCTTGTGATTAATTGGTATAGTTATTTCATCAATAATATAGGAATCAGAGAACAATTCATGCACTGATAATATTGTCATCTTATATAACCCAGGAGTGGCAATTTGTTGACAATTTTGTCTGCTGATTTGCATTTGAACTAATGACCTACCAGAATGCTGAAACTTTTTCTATTAAAATGAAAAATAAAGAGCCAGTTCTGTTGGTGTAGAAGGATAAAGTCTGGACAACAACTCAGGTGACCCAGATTCAGTTAGTGGTTCTGGTGTCAGTTGGAGCTAGTGAGGGAGGAAGGTCCTGCCTGTACTATGAGGAAGGGATGGAATGGGACTCAATGCCACAATTACCTAGAGAAGGGGACATGGCTGAAGGATGGCCATATTTTGGTCATTTGACCACCAAAATGTGTATATTGTAGCTTTCATCACAGGTGTATAGGTGCATGCACTTATAGGGAGAAGGCATAGTGGTCCTTGCAGTGATCTGGGTCACTTGCTCCCTACCCAGGGAAGTGGTTAGGGTCTACAACATATACCATCATTGCCAGGCTGCCACTAGTGTTTAAACTGGATGATGGCCCTATGGATAACTCTTGCTTCTATGCTAGGATTCCTAGAACAGGCTCAAGTCCAATCAGGGTTGCCATGATGGTTGGTCGCTGCAAGGCAAAAATCACATAGAAAAGAAAAATCAAAATCAAGGAACAAAACAACAAAATGGAGTCTACTTTTCAGAAACCTTCTCATGTTTCATGTGGATATGTACACATAACTGGAAGTAACGCTATAAAATGTAATCTATAAAATGACTCAATGTTCTTCCATCATAAGAAACATTCCGAGCTACATAAAACATGCCTATAATGTATCATAGTAAATGCAATGCATTCTACTAAAATTATTTGAAAGCACAGAAATGTTTTGCATATTAACCAAGTACTATCTTGTGACACTTCAGTGATGTATCGTCCAGGACAATTTATTTACACTCAGTTATTTAAGCCAATTTTCCTCAGCAAATCTTTCCTGTTGCACAGCTCTCCAAAACTATTTTTCCATATACAGTCAAACACACATACTTGCAGGGCACACTATACACTGAACACTTGTAAGTTATGTATACTACATCTGAGACTTCTGCAGTTTGGGAGATAAAATGCTTTACTTGAAGCAGTTTTGGATTTCAAAAAAGAAAAGAGAAAGAGGATTGTGACTATTAAACCTTTCATTAATTAAAATTAATTCAGTTATTCACCCATCCATTCTCTGATGGCAGAAAAGTGTGACCAGGGTTACAGAAGAGCTTAACCTAGCCTGGCAGGCAATGGGAGTAAGGCAAAACCAAGTCTTGGACAGCATTCTGTTCTGCACAAGAATTATATACATAAACACACATGTGCACACATGCGCGCACAAAGACACACACTCACTCACACACACACACACACACACACACACACACACACACACACATTACATGCATACCTATGGGCAAATTATATGACTACCTATCAGCCTAATGGCATTTCATTGGATGTTGGAGGAAACTGCAGCACCCAACAAAAGCCCATAGAGGCAGATAGAGGACAGGGAGACACCACACAGAAGCCCCCCCACCCCCCCCCCACCAAGCTGGAAACTGCAGTGCAGAACCAAGAGCTGTGAGGCTACAGTGATGATTACCACTGTGATGTAATAAATAATGGCATGAGACAGCGAAGTATGAGAATGGGGAAATGTGGTGTTTTAGCATTCTTTACCTCAGTGTTTGTCTTCAAAGCTGTAAACTAAGCATCCATATCCCTGCAGTGTTGACTCTTTACCAGAGGCTAAGTTCATTATATTTTTCCTACAAGTAACCTAATCAATATATGTGATATCTGCACACATCTTAAATTGTTCACCAACTATTAAGTGAAATATTGCACACAGTGTACTACTACTGATGATAGTACCTTATCTTTCTGTGGTTTCCTAAGTGCATAATGTTACAATTCCCAATACTTTAAGTTAACACGCATTTTCTTCAACCACATGCCCATATAATTTGATGTTATTTTTCATTTTTATCACATGTGGCTTTTCCTTTGCAGTATCTGAAACCTGATGGACTGTTTCCTGTATGTGTATATTTCAATTCAGTAACTAAGCTTATCTTACTGAACAGAAGAGGCCAATAGAGAGAACTTGAAGTTAAGACAAACAAATAAGGTAATGTTATAACATACCGTGTTTATCTTCTTAACATATGGACAAATAAAAAGAAAAAAAACATCAATAATCTTAATAGCAGAGTACTGTATCAGCATTTGTTGATATGCAAATAGAAATGGCTCTGACAGTGACCTCAAATAGGAAAAGTGACTGGGGAGTTCAGCACTGAAGACTTCAACTCGATGAGTTTCAACTTCTTCCATTTTTTACTTGACCAACTGTAGACTAATGATTGTATATGCTTTGCTACCTAATTTGTCACATTCTGTGATAGATGGTATATCTCTTGGCACGGGAGAACATCACCTCCTTTATTGCACATGTATCTCAGCACTTTGCTTTATTTTATTGGGTTCTTAAGCAGCCATTAACAAAGAAAATTAACAATGTGAATCCATCAGTAGAAAAGACATTCAAAGAAGAAGGTACTCCTAGGCCTTTTTAATGTACTCTGTTCTACTCTGCCAAGATTATTACTTCCAAAAGTGTGGTGAGGATTTGAATCTGACACTTTTGTCTCTTAAGTGTAGCAGCACTCAGATACACATTGATAATGACATAACAAAAACACAAATTCACATACTTCATCCTGGAAAACGAATACTAACAAGAGAAACTGATAACTAGGCTGCAACTATACAAACCACACTGAAGAATTATATACCAGGTACCTGGCCGTGCAGTTTTGCTCTGAAGGTTATGACACTTGATTCCTTTAGTTTATACTTGGAAACTGTGTGACACTAAGCAAGTCATTTAACCAGATAGTGCTCCCATGTCAACCATGAAAAGGTGTGCATAGTAGGCTTAGCCAGTTAACAAGGAAATAAAATAAGATAAACACTTACCATTCACAAAGGTCCCATGGTGGTGATGTCTCAGCTAATATCAAAATCAACACATTTTTTGGGATTCTACAACTCAAAGCATTTCAACTGCTGTTACCCACTGAGAAAAGCAGGTTAAAAATTACAGTGAGACATGTCATAAAGGAATGTTACATTTCTTTACTTTAGCTACTAACTGGGTAAACCTACAAACTACACTTTTCTTTTTGGGGTGACCCTAGAGCACTGAGGGAATCAAACCATAAACTATGCAATGAAGAATGTTAACAGCTCATAGCCTTAAGGCCTCTGAGCTAAACTGCCTACGCTACAAAGTACAGTCATCTCTTCGGGGCTGACCCCAAAGTAATGTCTTGGTTATGGGATTTGCTCAGATTCATGCAGAGACAAACAGTAGACAAACAGAGACTTCAGGAATCAAACTTTAATCTACATGATGAAAAATATTAACAGCTCACAGCTGCCAGACTGCTGTTTAAACTGGTGACGTAGTTATGCTTTGTTAAATTATACATCTAATTAAAATAATTGTCCGGAAGTGTCTTAATCTGAGTTCAGTAATCATACAGTACACTTGACCAGTATCCCTGTTGTGATGTATTAACCGAAGGTCCCTATCTGAGATTTATGACAGAAGTATTTGCCTCATCTCCTATATGTGTGTGATAGATGAGATGAAATATCCAATAAGCAGTACCACTAGAAATGTGGGAAATCTTCTCAAAAACTGCCAAATTATTTTGTGAAAATTGTGGACTTCAGTACTCAACCCCCGCTTTCATTGTGAGTTTTCCTTAAATGCAGTATGGACTCATTTTTGCATAGAACAATATCAAAGCCTCTAAGAAAGTCTCAAGAGTGCAATGCATACATGCTAGGCATTCATTTGGGTACTTCATTTTGAACAGATTATAGTAGAAACCTATAGAATAATTTAGCAGTAAAGCTTAATTTTCAAAGTAATACAAATGTACTCAACAGCTGTCACTAAAGACCAATAACCAAAAATGAAACTACCGAAAACCACAAAAATAGAAATATCCATGGTAGGATAAAGTTAAGGAATTTTTTTAAGGGTTGCCATAGTGCTTTTATTCAAAAATAGAACTTCTTAAGAACTATTAAGCTAATGTCTGTCAAAAAAAAAAAAAAAATCAGTGTATATTATATTATATGCTACATCTTGTATTAATCGCAAAGGTGAATAGATTTGTTGCCATGTATAGGTGCTTTCATTGTGAGTTTTCCTTAAATGCAGTATGGACTAATTTTTGCATATAACACTGGCACCCCACCTAAGTACCATGTTCAGTCATAGCCTCACCTCAGGCTTTGTGCCCACTGAATGGTTCACACCGACGGTTATCCCACTCCACAAAGGGGGAGCCACCACGGACGCTGGGAACTACCGCCCCATTAGCCTGACGAGCCTGGTCTGCAAGACTATGGAATGTATTATCATGGAACTTATAAACAATGACACTGGTAATCTCCAAACTCTGGACCCCACCCAGTTCGGGATTGTAAAAGGCAGATCATGTCTCCTAAACCTGATAGACTTCTTTGAAGCAGTCACCAAAGCTGTAGATAAGGGTAAGGTGGCTCACACTCTCTAGATCTCACCAAGGCTTTCAACACCATCCCCTGCTCTGGAATTATAGAAAATTTCATTAAACTTGGTATAAATCCCTATGTCACAAGATGGGTTGCCAACTGGCTCACTGACAGAACCCACACTGTGAAAGTAACAGACTCCAAATCCGACTTCAGACCAGTGACAAGTGTAGTACCACAGGGTTCAGTCCTGGGTCCTCTCCTGTTTGGTATCTACTTCTCTGAAGTACAGGCTAACACAGAAGGTCTTTGGCTAATGGAGTTCGCAGATGACTGCAAACTAGGAGCCATAATCGAAACTCCTAGCAATGTGGACATCCTATGAAAGGGCCTCACTGAGACAGATGCCTGGTGTCAAAGCCATGGCCTCAAGCTCAATGCCAAAAAGTGCATGTCATCCCTTTTGGTAAAAACTCCGTACCCATGAACTATCGCATAGATGGTAGTCTACTTAACACTGAAAGTGTGATAAGAGACCTTGGGACACAGGTGGATAGTAGTCTCTCCTTTGATATTCACATCGTCACAGTAGTCAGGGAATCCTTCTACGTGGCACACCTCATCACAAAAGGTTTCTCATCCAGGAAAAAAGAGGTCATTGTTCCCCTCTACTCATCACTCATTAGACCCATTATAGAGTACAGCACCCTTTTTGGTATGTACCTCACAAGACATCTTCAACAACTGGAAAGGCCACAGAAAAACCTCACAAAGAGGATTACTGGCCTCGAACAGATGCCCTGTGCAGACCGTCTCAAAAAACTCCAGCTTTAGTCCGTCACATATCGCCTATTCAGGGGTGATCTCTGCCTAACATACAAAGCTATGTCAAACCCAGAGCTGTTGGACATGCTTCACTTAAAGAAATCCCAATCCCTCCAAGCTACACACTAGGGACCTAAACCTTGTCACCAGAATAAACAGAACACACTGGAGGGATAGATTCCTGTCCCAGAGACTTCCCATACTCTGGTACAAACTACCTATCTATATCAAACAAAGCTCCTCATTAGCACTCTTCAATAAAAATCTTGATGATTGGATGGGAGATAGGAAATTCACCCCGGGGATCACTTCTGTGGCTCTGCTTGACAGGGGCTCAGGAAAATAATTTTCTTAGGTGGCGAAAGCCAGGGTACCTTTTTGGCTAGGCTTATATAGGCCCTAGGGCCAATAGCCTAGTACCTACCTATGAACCTATGAACCTATAATGTTGCTGGAGATGTGCAATGCACTACTTTATTATTTCCATTGATGGCCTTCACCTTTAACTCTTTGTATGCGCTACCTATTTTAAAAAGGCCTGAAGTTTACTTAATTGGCACACTCTTATGTATGGACTACACAAATTACATCCAATATAATTAGGGCGCAGAATTTCATATAACAAAGTTATGCCATAATGCTGCTTTTGTGCTTGTCAGAGTCCAATGGAAGTTGGATTTCTTTTCTTGTCAGATGTTTCCAAGAAAATGACAATAATTGAAAAACCTGAATGTTCACTCTGAGTTCATAGTACTTAGCCCTGAGCTTGGCAAAGATATAACTGATGTAGCTTGTGTTTCAAAGAAATGTATACAACATTTTATCCAGCTAAGTCTACAAAAAGCTGCATAATATTTTAACAAATAATATCTTCAGAAGCTTTGTTATGCTAAACCTTAATAAAACTATTTATTTTTATCCTGTCATGGATTTTTCTGTTTTTGTGGTTTATTACTTAAAAAATATAGAAGAAGCCTCTTCTGCTAATTGCCCAAAACAAGTTAGTCAAGTACCACATACACACACACACACACACACACACACACACACACACACACACACACACACACACACACACGCATGCACGCACGCACACGTACGCACACACACGCATGCACACACATGCACACACACACACACACACACACACACACACACACACACACACACACACACACACACACACACACACACACATATATATTCATGCTGCTACAGACATGCAAATACGCATCCACACACATACAGACACTAATAACCTCCCACCCTCACATCTTTGCTAAACTGAGTACACCTTGAAAACTCCCATAAGAGTGAATGGGTAACTGCAGTCTATGATACACCCACAGGTCTTCCAGGACATTGGCCATCTGTGGGCAAATTCCCCAAGTAGCTCTGTTTGCCTCCCTTCTCAACATACAACTAAACCAATTCTGTACCAGACCACCTTGCAAAAAAGCCTGGAAAAAGGAAGCATTTTCTTTCCCAAGGATAGGAATGCTTCTGTATGCCTTCACCCCTTTTCTCTGATACTCAAGTTACTTATAAATATCAAGATGGCCTCTGAATTTACTTTGAACCAGATATTCCTCACCTTGTGTTTTATCATGAACCCCAAACAGAAGCGAAAGTATTCTGAATACCTTAAATGTCCACAGACAATTGACATTTAACTTAGACAAGGCTAGGATTTTAGAAAGGCTATTAAATGTTGTTATGCTCATTATGGAAAAAGCCCATATCAGAAAGTCAAGGCTCACATTACTAAGGCTGTGGCTATTTCTGAGACTTTTTGGTATGCGGTGGACCCTACGTCTATCCTAGAAGTACGTAATTTGTCTTCTGTGTACCTTTACTACAAACTTGATTCAGTTTCCAGTGCTATACTCTGATTCTTTTCCATTCACCTTTCTTCCTAAGCTTTGACGATCATCTTAAATAGTTATGGCTACTGCAACAGTGATCTGATAAAGAGAATAGTACAGTTCTACAGGTTAACTTATCATAACAGTAGATGTTGGAATACACCACTGTTGCAATATTAGTACCCTTCCACAGTTCCCCTTTTCTTTCTACCCTTTATTTCTCTGGGGTAGGGTATCCTACTTTACCTTTGACCTCCTGACATGACAATAGTTGCTGGTTTTGACCTAATTGCTATAAAGCTTCAGGCTTCAACCTCCCTATTAAGCAAGAAAGCTATGAGTTTTTGCATCTGTCTACCTCTATTATTCCAGCACGTACTCCTGTGCTCTAGAATGCAGGAAGTACACGGAGTGAGGAAGGAACCCAATGTTTTGCAGACTGACTGGACATCTGATACTTGCAGGATGAGTACCATAAAGTTACTCTAACAGTAGGTGTTCAGATGATCACTGCTGCAGTAGCCTAAGCTATATGGGTAGATTACCATAGGCTAGATAGAGTGAGAGGAGAAAAAATGAGGGTCAGGGAGCCCCTGGAGAATGGTCCTACCAAAACCTGGCTTAGACTTTGAGATGCAATCTAGTTTATAGTTCTTTGTAAAAGTATGCACACAGGACAAAGTTGCTGCTTTAGAATACTTCTTGAATCCTAAGCTTTCAAAAAAGCCACAAAAGAAGCAAAGGCCCTGGTAGACTGAGCATTGACCTTGCCTGAAACAGTATTGTTGTGGAGGGAGTAACAAAAACTAATAATATGAGATAGCCACTTGGAAATGGTCTGTTTTGAAACTAGATGTCCTTTCTTCTTACCTTTATGAGAAATAAACAGCTAATCAGACTGAAAGATTTTGTTCTAGACAGTACCTGTGCTGTCTGTAATCATCCAAAGTATGAAGTAGCCTTTCTTTCTCATTTTTAAGTTCTTAGGTTGAGTAAAATGCCCCATTTGAAATGTACATAACCAGGCATATCCAACAATTGGAACGTCCACAGAGGTTCCTCACTAAAATAATACAGAGCGTAAGTAAAATGTCCTATGCAGACAACCTCAAGGCTCTATCCCTGTATTCTGTCTCCTACAGGCATTTGAGGGGAGATCTATGCCTGACATACAGGGCATTGTCAGACCCCACTCTGATGGACCTCCTGCATATCCACAAAACAAACACCACCAGAATTACCTCTTCTAAAGACTTAAACCTTGCCTGTGATATAAATAGGACCTGCTGGAGAGACAGGGTATGTATCCCAACCCCGTCTCTGAAACAGGATCCCCATCCATGTGAAGCAGAGTTCCACCTTAACCAAATTCAAGTCCAACTTAGACAGTTGGATGAGGAACAGGAAATTCATCCCTGATTTGGTACCTATGTCTCTAATGGACACAGGCAACCTGATCTCCAAGGCCCTGGCTTGTAAATGTTTCATCTTCCAAGACCCTGCTTACACTTATCAAGGATATCAGAACTTGTCAAAGATTTGGGATGCATGGCTAGGCTTAAAAAGACCCTTGTAGTCATTAGCCTAGTAAATACCTATGAACCTATGGAAAGAAGTCAGGGAAATGGATAGCTTTGGCTAAAGTAAACTTGGATACTATTTTAAGCATAAAGAAAGGATTACTTCTAAAAGAAACCCTGTCTTTATGAAAAAATGAGATAAGGTTGGCTCATCATAAGAACCTGCGACTCATTTACTCTTCTTCAGAGGTCAGAGTGATGAATTAGACTGTTTTCCATGTGAAGATCCTCAAGTCAGCCTAATGAGCTTTTCAAATGGAGTAAGGGTAAGTTTTTCAAACACAAAGTTAAGGTCCCAAGAAGAAGCCACCAGTTTTCAAAGAGGCTTCTTGTGCAACACCCCATTCAAAAACTTATGAGACTGTATTGAAAGAGGGGGATCCATAGGCAGGCATGCAGAAATGGCCAACAAATGAATCTTGATCAAAGAGTAAGGACAAAGGATAGTAGCTCATGCAAATAATGTAAAACCCAAGAAACACTAGCCTCGAATAGGTGCTGGTGCTGTCCCTGGCACCAACTAGTAAACCTTTTCCATTTGTTAATATATGATTTTTAGTAGCAGGGTTTCTTGTCTCCATTAATATCTGCTGCATGTCCCCAGAAAAAAAAAAGTGCCTAAAAGGTAGTAAGATCCTATCAACCAGACAGTCAGTTGCAGTTATTTGGAGTCGGGATGTGTCAAACACTCCAGATCTTGTTTAAGTATATCCAGTCTGTGAGGAAGCTTGTGGTCATTGCCCATAGCTATTTCCAGAAGAAAAGAGAATCACTGTTGCCTGGGCCAGAAGGGACTCACCCCATTGATCTTTGGGGAGCCCTTCTGAATCTTCAGAATTACTCTGTATAATAGTGAAAAGGGTAAAAACGCACACAGGAACATTCCTGTCCAAGGAAAAGATGAGGGATTTGTCTTTCAGGCCTTCTTGCATGGAGTACTGTACCATAACTTTGCCAACTGATTGTTTAGAAAGAAGGCAAAAAGATCTATTTAAGGTGTTCCCCACAGATGTAAGACTCAGATTCAGCTTCTATTTGTGAGGGTCTGTCCTGGTCCTGCCCAGCTTGTCTGCCACATGGTTTTGCTCTGACAGAATGTAAGATGCATGACAGAATGAGATTGCACTGAAAAGTTATATCCCAGACTACCATGGTTAGTCTGTACAGAGGGTTAAAGCTGGTTCTTCCTTCAAGTATTACATCACTGTGATATTATCTATAAACGTTTGTAGAGGTCTTGATGACCACAGATGATTTAGATAGTTGAGAACATTTATGAGAACTAACATCTCTTTTATGCTGATGTGTTTTGTGACTGACTGTGCCTGTGTAGGTTGGGAGGATGGAACATCTGGATTCTAAGAGATTTGGTGTCTCCAGCACATAATCTCCCTTTTCACAAATTCTAAAATTAGACTTTATAAGGTTAATGGATGTTGGTGCTTAGACCATACATATTTCAGACACCATTTTAGCTTTCTCATGTGTGTTATGCACATCAACAGCATTGATTTACCTGTTAGTCTTGAGTCAAGAATAACAGTTCAGGATGTGCAAATCATTTCCCCATTTATTTTAAATCAATCAGATCTCAGCGCTAGGAGACTGTCTTCCCAAAGTTTTCAAATCAGCCTCACCAGGCAGCAAAAACATACAGCCAGTTTATATACCATTTCTTATCAGTAATATGCATGCAGAATTCTGAAGTTTCATATTAGCTAAAAAATAGGGTTTTTGCACACCCTAGTGCTTCTTGCTTAGTGCTTCAAGTGAACGCAACCATATTTTAGTATCAATAATGTTTTAAAAACACAACCTACCTGGCCTAGCCACCTGTTTTGTTTTTCGACCTTGTATCTTTCTGTGCCAGTACATACTATCTCCCCAACATTCCTTATAGCTACCCATCCCCAGCCAAGGGAGGTCAGAGCTCACATAAAACAAAATCTCTTTACAATTGTTTCTTTTCCTCCCTTCCTGAGCATTCCAGAACCAGACTCTTTTGATCATAGTAACAAGCTTGAACCCCTTCAGCACTTTCTTTACCTTCAGTCATCTATTTATACACTTATAGCTTGATATTAGAATGCAGTTGTAAAACACTTAAAAACTGCAACTAAGGTATCTGTGATTTGCATAATTATGCATCTATACTTCATATTATTTTTAACATAAAGAATTTGTAAACATTTTGTTTAACTCATTTGTGAGGAAACTGTAACTTAATATGCATTTTGTGAGGAATAATCATGAGAAATACATTTTCTTTAACATGTGGAAAAGGTCACAAGACCCAGAATCCTGATGAAGTCCTTTGCTGAGATGGAAATCTGAGAGGAAAACCCCAGGAACAGAGCTAAATACAGATATACTTTTTCATATAGAAAAAAAGCTCTTTGAAATGAGGTGTCCAGCAGGAACCTCAGAAAAACAATCCTGTCAGAAGGAGCCAGAAATGTCTTCTGAATGTCCTGTTGGAATCTCAGCCTGTGTAGGAGATCCTTTACTCAAGCAAGGGATTCCTGGCACTTTGAAAAATAACGAAAAATGTGAATACCTTGCTGTCTGTTTTAGGCTATCACAGAACATAGACAATTTATGAACATCCTTGGAGCAGTAGATAGCCCAAAGGGTAAGAAAGATAACTGATACTGTGATTTACACATTCAGAACCTTAAAAACTGCCTGAAATATGGATATATATATATATATATATAAATATATAGGAATGCAATGATATAAATATTTTAAATCTA
This sequence comes from Protopterus annectens, assembly GCF_019279795.1. Taxonomy (NCBI): domain Eukaryota; kingdom Metazoa; phylum Chordata; order Ceratodontiformes; family Protopteridae; genus Protopterus; species Protopterus annectens. Next base: position 663,830,129 of record NC_056735.1, on the reverse strand, counting down.
AGGTCATTAGGAAACTCAAATGGAAATAAGGGGTAATAAGTTGTGAAGTGACATCATTTTGAACTTGGGCACTATTACAAATTGGTTCAGAAAGAAAAGGTCCAGGACTGGTCTCCAAGAGGCTTCTTTTTTTGGTACCAGAAACATCCTTGAATAAAAATCTTCTCCTAACTGATGAGGAGGTACAAAATCTATAACCTTCCGAGCCAGCATATGCTGGATGACTGGAGGGAAATCAATAGTTTGGTCTTGTGGATGAGGAGGAATACCCTGATAAAGAGAAAGCGACTGTCATCTGTAACCTTGGCGGATTACTCTCAGAACATATTTGTTTGAAATAGTCTGTTACCAAACAGAGAAATGGAGGTTCAGTTTTTCTGGAAGAATTAAAGGACTGCCAGGGTGGAAGTGGGGAAAAACATCCATTATATAGTCATTTCTGTCCTTTGTTCTGGGAGTTTCCTAGTGCCTTTTTGGAATCTCCCTGCCACTGCTTTTTAAACATCTGCTTACCAGCAGATTGCTGTGACTGTTTATTTTGCTTTTTATTGAAATTGTAAAAAGGAGCATAGAATCCTTTGGTAAACTTGGAGAAGGAGGGCTAAAAAATCTGAGAGATCCCTTGATTCAGCCCCACCCCCCACCCCATCATAAAATTTCATTTTTGACATTGTCTGGGAAGTTTTGTGAATTCAGCCAGGCAAACTTTCTCAGTAGTGTCATAGCCATATTTTAAACAATGCGTAATGACTTGAGAAACAGTAGAAGCAAAATTACACAAAGCAGTTTTTTTCTTCCCAAGAAGCAACTGATGCCAAAACATTCTTCATATTCTCAAGAGTAGCCAGAACAAACTTCAACATATGAGTTGGACACTTGAGAATTCTAAAAGCAAGACTTGTAGAAGCATATGCTTTTCCCCAAACTTACCAAAAGCCTTCCCGTCCTTGTTGGAAGGAGAGAGAATAGTATTAATACAATGTTTAGCAGCAGCTGGGTTTACTAAAGCTATAGCTACAGGGTCAGATCTACAATTAGTGTATAAAAAGCTAAAGACTGAGGAACCTAATCTATATGCTTTTTGGGGGACAGCAAGGTGACTGTCAGGGAAATTGCAGGCTGTGACAAAAATTTTTCTATGGCAAAAATAATAAGAGGAATAGGTGCAGGTTCAAGAAATTGCAGTTATAATGAATAACATTTTCTGAGGAACTTAGAAACATCACTGCTTTCCCCACTGAAATAAATGATCCATTCTGGAAATAGTTTCAGAGAAAGAAAATTCTTCACATGAATTTTTCATACTCATACTCGCTTCAGAATCTGAAACAGAAATCAGTGAAGGTATTACATCTTCTCTCCCCTTCACAATCATTTTGTGGTTCAAACTCTTCACTCTCTTCAGGAAAAGAAGACTCCCCTTTTCTTTTAACAGAACAAGCTTAAACCCTTAGCTAATTGCTCCAGTCCAGGGTCACTGAGACAGGAGAAGACATATGTTTAGTCTTTTGTTTCTTTTGACAGGAATTCATGAAGACATAGACCCAGAATAGCTGCCAATCACCTCCTTAGAGATGGGAACATCTTCCTGGCTAAACACATTGGTGTTCTTTACCCCTCCTCCCAGGACTGAGAAGAGTGACTCTCCCCTGCCCGACAAGGACACACCAACATCTGCAAAGGTCATGTCTAACCCTGGTCCATGATGGCTATATGGACTACACTAGCGAGATATCCAAGGAAAAAAATGAGTTGTCCAAGGAACCAGTCTTGGACACAGCATAGTTACCCAGCCACTGCTGAGGCAAATATCAGCCTACTATGGTGACAAAAGTTGCTTAACAATCGTTTTCTTTTTTGTGGCTGGAAGAAGGTACAGTCAAGGAACTGGTAAGTTGTTCCATGGCCAAGCTGGAAAAGGTGCCTGATTCCTGGAGAAGCTAAGCAGCAATAGTAGGTAAAGCAGGGAAGCTGTAAAAAAGTAACTTTTTCCCTGAAAAACACACAGTGAAAACATTTTAAACCGTTACACCATCCCTCAAAAATAAGACAGCACCCATTTCTCCTCATAAAACATAGATTTACATACGTTTTAAAGAAATTTTAAAAATTAAAACAGTAACTCTTCTATTTAAAAGTGAACAAAATCACATGACAATCAATAAAGTCTTTTTATACATAGATACACACACACACACATATATCTATATCTATATATATATATATATATATATATATATATATATATATCTATATATATATATCTATATATATATATATATATATATATATATATATATATATATCAACTGTTGATCCTTGAAAGCCAACACATGAGCATTCTCTTCTGCATTAGAAAAGCTATTGGGCTTTGCAGCCAAACCTAACATTTAGTCAGCTCAGCTCTGGCTGACTAATGGTTTGGGTGAGTGAAAGGTGCTCTGAAGGCTTAAGATTTGGGAGCTAGCTGGGCATTATGTTCTTTGGCTTTGACTACTGCAGCAGTGATCAAGTGAAGAACATGCATAGCTCTCAACCTTCCATTTTTGAAATGTGGAACACCGCCTCTTATAATGTGGAACAAATGAGCAAAATGTGGAACACATGGTAACAGCTTACTAACAGCTTCAAGTAGGAAACTCGTAGGATGGTTAAAATATGTTAATTTATACAGATGCAGCATTATTTTTGAAAAAAATAATAATTCCAAATTATTTGTCTTACATATTGTCTAAAAATGTTCTTAACAATGAATGTGGGATGCAGATTCTCTAGAAATGTTTTTAACAATGAATGTGGGATACACCCCTTCAGTATGGAAAATTGTGGAACATGAACTTTTAAAGACTCAGTATGAGGAATATTCCTCATAATGAGGTACATTTGTGGGGTATGGCAGCAAGTTCTTCACATTGGCAGACCCAGTAACTTATGATTTCTTCAGGCTAGTTTATTGGGCTGACTGTTTGGGTGAAACAACCAATTGCTTTGTGTATGCCTGCGTTGGGGGCAATATACAGCTCTTGAATGTTAGAAACCAGTCTTATTCTGTTGATGCTTTCTGAAAACATCATTTTCTAGGCAGTATCATCTTCCATTCATGACAGAGTAGGGATAGTACACATTACACCTCAATGTTTTTAGCCAGGACCATCAATGAAGAGTGGGTGTTCCTCTTGTGCTTAAATAACATCTATCAAAACTAAAGTGAGTAACAATGGATCACAGCACGATGTGGCTGTAAGGACCCTTCTTTTTTGTCAAATAATACTTTAATAAATGAGTTAGAGATTTCCTGGGTGAATCCAGGATGAGATCCAAGGCAAAAGTGTTTATAGTTACTATATTTATCCTAAGTGTTCACATAAGCCAAATAGTTTTAGAGTAGCTTGACAACTCATGTTTTCTGTTTCATTCATTTTTAATTGAAGGTGCTGCATTTGTTTGATGAGAGACTTTAGGCTGATGTTTTTTTAATCATGCTTTGGTATCAGTTGACGCATTTCATTGTGATGGTTTCTGAAAGAGTTAAATTCATTTTATCTGGCTGAGTTACATTCATTTGTATGTTTAAAAGTTTTGTAGCTATTACTTTGGTGTTGGCTTAGAAAGTATAAAAATGCGCTGCTTCTTGGTATGGTACTTTTGTTTTTGTTAATGTGTAAAAATAGTTGTTTTGCTGTTTATGGTACATTGGGCTATCCATCGGTTCTGTCATGACAGTTTAGAAATAAAATGAAAGCAAATAGAGCAGTATAGTTTGAACTCCTTTTGGATGGGTTTAAAACTCATACCCCGGAATTCACAAACTCTAGAACTCTGTGCAGGAACAGTGTAGCAGCTCCTGCACAGAATTCGGCTGCCGAGTGATTCAGCAAATAGCTGATCCAACGTGCATGAGCCTGTCTACACTGTTCCTGCATGGAAGACCATGTGGCATGCTAATCACGTCATTTGTTGGTGAAAACCATGCAGATGTGGTGAATTAGTGATTCAGGAAGCTGCCAGATCTCCATGCAGGAACAGTGTCAGTGCAGAAATGTGTTCAGTTACTAACTGAACACATTTCTGCAAAAAAGAAAACGGAGGCATGACAGCTCAAATAAAAGCATGTATTCACATCTCTAGGCATGCCAATGGCCAAATATATGGCCATTGGCATGAATAAATGTTTAATTTTAATAAAAAATATTTTTTTTATGTGGCCGATCTCGGCCGTTTAAGCATAGGCCCATGGCACGCAAACATGATTGTGCCAAAAATAAAAACAAAAATGTGAAAACCCAAGTTTAAGGGAAATCTACATTTTGCTATTATAGTCTATGGCTTGCAGAATCAAAACAATACCAAGGGACAGTGTTTGTCAAGGGGAAAGGCTCCGTGTCAGTGCAGTATCTATGGGCTAAGGCAGTGGGGTATGCAAATGAGGGGAATGTTACTGAATTACAAAATATTCTAAGTCCAAGACCTGCACCTAACCGTTCACGTGCGATAACTGTGTAACACCATATTACAAATAATTACTTAGGTAGGGGTTCTGCTCCCACATCTGGCAAGTGTGTGTGTATCTGTAGGACAAATTATTTTGATAAGTTTAACACCCACTGCACTACTTTATCAGTCCTGCTGATGTCATTCCCTTTATAGATTTACAAGTGTGTAGTAGGTAATGGCCCAGGAGCCTTAACAAGCCTAGCACATAGAAAGGCCCTGCCCTGATGTTATGTCCCAGTGTCTGTTTCAAGTATAGCCACTGCAGTGATCCTTGGGATGAACTGTTTATTACCCATCCACTCATCAAGATTTCTCTAGAACAGGGTCAGTTAGGTGCTCTGCATCACATGTATGAGAAGTGTATTCCAGGGCATGTGCAGTCTCTTGGTGAGGGACTTGTCCTACCAGCATGTTGTGGTGATTGTGGTACTGAGGTAGAGGTCACAGTGTCTGGTGTGGATGTATTTATATGTAGCATTTCTAAACCAGCTGGGCCAGACATGGCTTTATAAGCCAAGCACAGATAGCTGCTAATTAGGTGATATGACACAGAGAATAGCTTGGGTCTTCTGAATTTGTCTGTGTAGGATGTGTGTTTAATGCCTAGGAGCCCCTTTGTGAGGTGCTTCTGTGACTTCTCCAGCTGTAGCAGGTGCCTAGTGAGGTACATGGCAAATGGGCCATAATACCTGGGGAGAGGTCTAATGAGGGAATAGTAGATAGAGATCATTACCTCTGTCTTCCTGGATGCAAAACCCTTGGTAATGCAAGGTGCCATATAGAAGGACTTCCTGACCACAGTGGCAATTTGGTGCTTGAAGGAGAAGTTGCTGTCAACCTGTGTCCCCAGATCTCTTATAATGGCTACAGTGTTCATTGGGCTCCCATTGATGTGGAACTTACTGGCAACTGAGTGTTTTACCAAAGGGGATGATGATGCTTTTTGTGGTGTTAAGCTTCTGGCCATGGTTTCCACACTGCTCAATGGTCTCAGTGAAGCCTTTCTGTAGGATGTTCGCATTACTTGTGGAGTTCATGATAGCTCCCAGCTTGCAGTCCTCTGTGAACTTGGCCAGCCAGAGTTCCTCTATGTTGGGCTGGACTCCTGAGATGTAGATGCTGGACAAGACACTATCCAGTACTGATCCCTGTGGGACTCCACTCGTGACTGCTTGCTAGTCTGACTTGGAGTTTGCCACTGTCACACTGTGTGTTCTGTGAACCAATTTGCAAACCACCCACTGATATAGGGGTTGATGCCTAGTTTGTTGGGTTTATCAATAATCCCTGACTGAGGAACTGTATCAGAAGCCTTGGCCAGATTGAGGTAGGCTGTATGCAGTGCCTTAACTGTCATAAACAGCCCTGGTGACTCACTGAAAGACGTGAACCAGGTTGAGTAGGCATGATCTGCCATTCACAAAGCCAAACTGTGCGGGGTCCAGAGTTATGAGATCACCCATATCTTGGTCAATCATGTCCCTAATGATGCGCCAATATCCATACATAGTAGACTTGTCAGGCCAAGGGCCCAATAATCCCCACGGTCTGTAGATGCTACCCCTTTATGGAGAGGGATGACTATAGCAGTGTACTATTTTGGAAGGACAAAGCCTGAGGTGAGGCTGTGACTGACCAGGGCACACAGATGTGGTGCCAGGTCTCTTTGTATGTCATGTAGAACACAGCCACAGATATGTTGGGGTCCCATGGAAGCTGTATCCTTGCCTGTGGACAATACAGGTCTAACCTGGCCTGCAGTAATGCTGGGTGTCTGGCATTCATCTGCCATTGTGATTGTCCCCTTGGGGGGGAGAGAGGGGTAAAGGTGGCACTGAATGTGTTAGCAAGACTGTGGCTAATATCTGTTGTCTCAGGACAGGAATTAGCATTGTGCAGTAACTCACAGCACTTGTGGTTATTGCTGTGGGGGTTGTTGATATAACTATCAAAGGCTCTGGTGATTGTCATTAGTGTCTGCTGCAATTCTGCCTTCATAGCTGCCTGTAGGTGATTCCACGAGGGATCCTAAGTTGTTTGAGGCTAATAAGGGGGTTCACCAGTCTTGGGACACCACCTTTTTCTGCAACAGTGTCCTCCTTCTGTTGTACACTTTAGTAATGGCAGGGGACCATCACATTGGCTTCCAGTGTTTGGAGGTCAGTGTCTGTGTTCTGTTGGCTATGGCTAGTACCATGCATCCATGTACATGTGTGTGCAGTACATATGTGTATGATGCAACAGTCATGCAGCTATTTCCCATTGGCATGGGTGCAGTGAAGGCATCAATCACTGTTTTTATGACTGCAATGTAAGCATTGGAGAGGTTTTGCAACATGGTTACCTTTGTGGGGGTGTGTGGGTGAGATGTTGAGATCCATGTTGATCACATCATTTTTGGATCTGACCAGGTAGGAATTGACAACTGTGGTCGAGCAACAGTCCCATATGTAAGTAATCCACACAGGTCAAGGTTGTTGCATCCTCTACTGGGGGTCAGTATGAGCCAGTCCAGGGCATTGGAACTGATGAATTCCATTAAGCGTTGGGCCAGTGTACTGGTGCTTGACTACTTTCCCCAGGTGATGGAGGGGTAGTTGAAGTCTCCTACTATTTCAGTGTTGGGTTGGACCTTCATAGATGCCAAGGTGTTGAGGAATGTGCATTGACAGTCTAGGGACATAGCTGGGGACCGATAGCATTCTATGGTGTGGATTGCACTATTCCCCAAAGTCAGTTTTACCGGAAGAACCTCAGATGCATTATTCTGGGATACTACTCCGAGGGTGTACATATCCATTATGAATATGGAGACAACACCACCTATGGAGGTGTGGTCCATGTTTTGGCACTGACAGCTGTGGAATGCATCATAGCCTGTTAGTGCAGGGCTGCTGTCTGCTGCTGTGAACCACCTCTCCGTTACAGCACAAATGTCAATGTCCTCCACTCTGAAGAGTGCTTTGAGTGACTGCATCTTGACAGCTCAATGTCTACTGTTGAGCAGCATGACCCTCAGATTGCATACATGTCTAGCTGTTACAGTGGTAATTTGATTTGGAACACTGCCTAATAAGGCACTATAGGGGTGGCAAGACACTTAACCTGTATCTGGAAACCCAAGGCTGACAGATTTAGGACGTCTCTGGCAAGGCATTGAGGTCTGTAAATCATGTTATCCCAAACAGAGAGATACTGGATCCCCTGAGAATGACACACAATACGTAAGCCAATGTTGCAATCAATTATCTGTTGATAGTATTGCAGCATCATTCTGGGTGATGGCAGTATACTGCTCAGGGCTACTGTCACACCTGCTTGGACCACATAATTCAAGTGTTCAACCATGTCTCTTGTCATGTAGCCCAGAGAGGTGTGTTTCAGGTCATTCACATCCACATGGATGATGACAGAGTGATGCTTATAGCTATTGTGGAGTGGCCTGACTAGGTGTGTCATGTGTTGGATGCTGGCACGTGATAGACCTCCTCCATAAGCAACATAGTGAATGGGACATCTGTGTGCCGCAGTACTGAGTCACACATGATCACTGTATTGTGCAAGGTGGTCAGCCTTAGGAGCTTAGGTTGAGGAGGCACACTGTGTAGGTGACATATGTGTCCTTTGGCATGTGCTATGTCATGGTGTCTGAGTGGGTGCTTGTCTTGCTGGTCTGTGCTGTTTGTGTAAATGTCCATTGAGTGCTTCTGTGAAGGTGGGTGTGTGGCTTTTCAGTGTATGTCAGGGCTGTCATAGTGGATGTTGTGGCAAACTGTGTGGTCCACATGGTGTGGTGCAGGTGTTGATCTTATCCTCTTGACCAGCTAGTCCAGTCTTTGCTGGAGAGTGCATATTTCCACATTTGGTGATATAGGGGTAACTCTCACTGGTCTGAGTGTTTGGAGTTTAGAGGAGAGGGTTGTCTGTGTACATGAGGCAGTTGCATCAGTGTCTCAGAATGGATGAGTGCACCAGTTTAATGGGTGAAAGCACAGAAAACCGCACTCAGTCATGCCAGGAGGGGTGGTCATAAGTGGTAAGTACTAGGGCTAATTCTGTGATGAACGAATACTGCTGATGGCTCCCAGGTGTGATACACTTATTGATACAATAACCTAAAACACACGACTAGTGTGTAGAGCTTCTCCCAAACAGATCCCAAATCAAGTAAGCAAAATAAGAGAGAAAGCACCTGCTCCAGTCGTGGTGCTTTCTCTCTTATTTTGCTAAACCTGCTCCAGTCATGGTACTTTCTCTCTTATTTTGCTTACTTGTATTGATACAATAACCTGTTGAACTGCAAAGTTATAATGCTATTTGAAGTGCAAGACAGAAAGAACTAGCAAGATGTATGGGAGAAACTGAAGGCAGACTTCCTGCCACCTGAAATACTTTACCTCAGCTGTGCAGTTATCAGCACCTTTGGCCAGTTGTAAGTCCAGGAAGCTCTGTAACACATGCAGTAACTGTGTAACACTATAGTACAAATAACTGGATAGGCAGGGGTTCTAATCTCAATACTGGCAAGTGTTTGTGTGTGTGTGTGTGTGTGTGTGTGTGTGTGTGTGTGTGTGTGTGTGTGTGTGTGTGTGCGTGTGTGTGTGTGTGTGTGTGTGTGTGTGTGTGTGTGTGTGTGTGTGTGTGTGTGTGAGAGAGAGAGAGAATGATGTAATGTGTGTGTTATACCATTTTGACTTGTGTACCAGCCTTTACATTTCCCCTCACTCCAATTTAGTAGTCATGTTGATGTCATTCATCTTAGAAGTACCTGTGGAGTAGATGATATTGTATAAGCTCCATGGCACATCTGATAACTGCATAGCACTATAGTAGACATAACTAGATAGGTAGGAGTTCTAATTCCAATACTGGCAACTGTGTGTGTGTGTGTGTGTGTGTGTGTGTGTGTGTGTGTGTGTGTGTGTGTGTGTGTGTGTGTGTGTGTGTGTGTGTGAATCATTTACTGTGTGGGTTATACAATTTTTCACTTGTGTACCACCATTTACACTTCTCCTCACTCCAATTTAGTAGTCCTGTTAATGTCATTCACCTTAGATGTACCTTAGGACTAAGTGAAATTGTATAGGTTCCGTGGCGTGTCTGATAACTGCGTAACACTGTGTGTGTGTGTGAATTATATACTGTGTGGGTTATACCATTTTTGGCTTGTGTACCATCCTTTACACTTCCCCTCACTCCAATTTAGGAGTCCTGTTGATGTCATTCACCTTAGAATTACCTTTGGACTAGATGAAATTGTATAAGCTGTATGGCGCATCTGATAACTGATAACACTACAGTAGAAATAAAATAGGCAGAAGTTCACCTTAGAAGTACCTTTGGACAAGGTGAAATTGTGTAGGCTGCATGGCACATCTGCTAACTGTGTAATACCATAATACAAACAACTAGATAGGCAGGAGTTCAAATTTCAATACTGGCGACTGTTTGTGTGTGTTTGTGTGAGAATCATGTACTGTGCAGGTTATACCATTTTGAGTTGTGTACCACCATACTCATCCTAATTTAGTAGTCCTGTTGATGTCATTTACCTTACAAGTACCTTTGGAGGAGGTGAAATTGTATACGCTCCATGGCACATCTGATAACTGCATAACACTATAGTAGACATAAATAGATAGGTAGGAGTTCTAATCTCAATACTGGTGTATGTGTGATATCTTGTGTGGCTGATATCATTTTGATGTGTGTACCATACATGACAAGTGACCACCTCCTGATGCCATTACTTTATATAGTGTGGTAATGGCATCTGTCTCACATGCAGCATGTGAAACCATTGTACAGGACATACCAGTCCTCTGTACAGATGTGTCTGGAACATCCAGATGTTTGGAACCTATTAGTGCTCTGTCTGCCTTAACAATGCTCATGTATGTGATATAGTTGCCAAATAGGCCACAATGAGTGTACTGACACATATGGCAGCATCAGGTATCATATCTGACTGAAACAGCATACTGATACAATGTCTGCTACCCTCACACTTGCCCAGGCTTGTAGGTGCAATACATGTGTCCAAATGCTTGGTTTTACAAGTGAATTGTTTATGTCATGGGTCACATTAAAGGTTGGGAAAGGTGTGGACTGATATATTGTGGTCTCAATCAGTATATATCAGAAAATAATGTCATTTTAATAGGTGTGTGTATCCATTTTATATTCACTGTATAGCAGTAATGTTTCACACATGTCCCTACGTTAGTCAGTTTGTCCAACACATTTTGCTGGTGTCTGTCCAGATGTCTTGCATTGACAGGTTGTGAGGTATGCTACAGGAATGTTACATTCTCTTCAGATTGGCCCCTGTGTTGACAACTGTGATGCAATACAAATAACTCCACCACAAGTGAACCTGCACATAAAGCAATATGGCTATTAGTCATAGTTGCGTGCATGGTAACTTGCATGCACTCCACATGCCTGTGGTATTGCCAAAGCACAACTGAACAATTCCATACTCACCAGCTTCAGGCTGCTGTCCCATATGTAGACCAGAGTGACCTATGTAGTTGTGGGAGAGAGGTATTGTCAGCAGACTCACATGTGCCCTTGGTAAAGGATGGATGCAGCATGTCTGCACATTTACAGTGCAACACCCAATACTACACAATTTGCTGTCCTTCACCATAGATTTGCACTTCTGTGCATTAGAACTCCACATCCACAACTGCAATCTGACCTGGCACATGCATACAGATACTGTACAGATACAAGCATGTCTCATATAGTAGTCTATTAATCCCCACTGGGACCTTACCTGTGTGCTCCTTGTTCATTGTGTGGGTGCTATCCACTTCCAGCAAGTGGGGCTTTGTACTCTGGTGTTGTACTGTGATGAGCAGCCCGAGCTTGGCAAGGAGTTCCTCATTTGGTGTCATTGGGGACTGCATGACTTGGCTCCCACCTGTGGTTGTGGGGTCCCTGGCCATGGCAGCAGCCCTTTGCCAGGCATGGCATATTAGGTTGGTGGCATGATGCCACACCTGCTCATATGTACGTGTGTGCAGGTCCACCTAATTAACCCTGTGGACAGGGTCATCCCACAGGGTTGTCCTCTACTGCAGAAGTTGCTGGCTTTGGCCCAACAGTACTGTGTGCTTTTGTATTATGGCTTCCATTATCTGGGTGCATTCTACTGGTGAAAAGGTCTCCCGCTGGTGATGTGACATTGCACCTGGTTGTCACTAACAGGGAAACACATCACAGGGCCCCATACATTTGGCAAGAATATGTCCAGTACCTGCACATGTACCTTGAATACCAGTACCCAACACTCACAACCATACCAGTAGCCTCCACTCACAACCACACCATACCCCTGTAATCTATCAGCACAGTATCAGCTTGCATTGCACTCCTGGTCCTGATGAGTCATATTGCTGGCAATGAGGGCAAGTTGTTTGCATAATGCATCATTCCTCATTCATGTCTGCGTAAATGGATGGCATTAGCCATCTTCCATGTGGATGGTGTGTGGATGGTGCTGCGGTTTGGTGTGACTACAATGCATAATGCAGCTGGAAGCACATGCCTGAGTTCATGTAGGATACAGACAGGGATGATATGACGTCCCGTGGATACTTACATTTGTTGCCTTTCAGTAGGCAATATGTATCTGATCACTGGTGATGAGGGGAGGGGTGTGGGTGCAGTACATATCCACCTATAGTGATGCCGAGCCAGGGAGGGATGTTTGCCCTAACTCTATCTGCATCAAGTTGCCTGTAGCTATGTTGTGTGTGCATGTGATCTGATTGGCCACCATTACAGGTTGGGTTGGAAAGTTGCCTCAGAGATTGCAGACATATGGGAAGATAGCCTTGTGATTGTCCCTGGTGGATGTCGCCAATTTGTACTCATAGTTGGCCTTACAGTAATCCACCTGTGACCTTATATGCTTGTTCAGACAATGGCTAACGTGATTCAAGGTTGGTTCCTGCCCCTACTTTGCCCTGTACAGCCACTATAGAGACCAAGTCTGTGATTTGTGTAATGCTGCTGTCCAGCAAAGGGGATTACTCTGCGTTGGTGGAGGCAGGTATGACAAGTAAGGTAAAGCTGAGTCCATACAGCCATGTATGTGTTCAATCAGTTGTTCGTAGTGAGCATGGCCACAAAGTCATAACACAGTTGGACACCTCTCCAGTTTAGTAATGATAATCATGCTTATTATGCTAACCATGGCTGTGTCAAGGCAATGCAACAACCAGTAGCTGTAGAAATATCACTCTTTTGGGTGCACAGTAACTAAGATTACACATGTGTACAACATGTACAGCTTTTTAACTGACATTTTACATTCCTTGTCTGTTTTCGTGAGGTGGACACATACACCTACTCATACTGACATGTGCATAGCTAATACCTCACATACATGTCTGTTCTATGTCAGTATGGCACACTATATTCACTCTCTTGCTGCACAGTCATCCCTCTCAACCTGTTACAGCAGGACATCTGTAGGATGCCATGCATACATGGGTGCAATGGGACAAAATCAGTGACAGTGTCTCAATATTACTGTAACATATTTGAGTCATTCAATAGCATAGTAGCCTTTGCACTGACAGGCATCCCCTGGAGGATGTCCAACAGTCATATGGCAGGAAGAGAGGGGAAAGGCTAGGAGGATGGTATTGAGGGAAAGAATTGTTAATGTTGGCAGTATGAGTGGTATAGGGACCAGTATGGCTGACATGATGGCCAGGGGATGGTTGATAAAGTGTATGTGTGCAAGAGACCACATGGAAGGGGATTATGGCTGGGTGTATGGTAAGCAGGTCACAATTGTGCTATCAGGGTGTGGACTGGAGGTGGAAGGGGGTAGGGCTTCTTCTGAAAGAACCATATGCCAAGAGTGTTTCTGGAGGATGACATAAGTGTCTGATAGAGTGATGTTTCTGAAGCTGTAAGCTGATGGTGTAATAATGACTGTAGTTAGTGCATATGCTATGCAAGTTGGTTGTGCGATGGATGAGAAAGAGACATGTGACATTAGTTGGATGACATGGTGATGACTGTACCCAAGGGTGACAGACTGTTCATTGCAGCAGATGTCAATGGGCATGTTGGTGAAGGGAACAGATGGGATGGGGAATTGATGGGCATGTATGGTGTTAAAAGGAGTGGAGATGGTGAGATGGTAGTGGATTTTGCAAAAAGGATGGACTTGGTTGTGGTGAATATGCATTATTACATGAGGGAGGAGCATAGGGTGACATAAAAGAGTGGAGTAAGATGCACACAGGTGGAATATATCCAATGTAGGAGGGCTAGTTTGAAGGAGATTGGAGATTGTAAAGTGGTGACAGGGGAAAGTGTATTTAGGCAGCAGAGAATGTTGGTATGTGAGATGATGTTGGTGATCGAGATGAGGAGGAGTGTGTGGGCAGCACCATGGATCAAATGGTGTGAATTGGAAAAGGGTGATTGTGAGGTGGAGTTCAGGGAAGAGTTGAGACAGGAACTGGGTGGCAGTGACAGTCTAACAAATATCTGGTTAAGTACAGCAGAGCTGGTAAGGGAGACATCTAGACGGGTGCTTGGGGTGACATGTGGATGGAGGAAGCAGTACAAGGACACCTGTTGGTGGATTGGGGACGTACTAGACAGTATACAGAGACAAAGGTTGGGAAAGAAGGAGTGGGACTGACAGGAAGATGAGGAAAGTAGGCAGGTGTATGAGGAGATGTTGTGCATGGCAAAGAGAGAGGGTGCAAAGGCTGAGGATGGGTATATGAAGAGTTCAAAGACAGATTGGACACTAAGGAGGGATGAAAAGAATTGCACCAATTGGCTGGACAGATGCAGCAGATAAGGGGGATAAAGAATGATGAGGTATATTAACTCACAAGTGAGTAGAGTGTGTTGAGCACATGGACAGTGTACTTTGAGAGACTGATGAATGAAAAGAATGAGACAGAGAAGCTTGGATGATGTGGTGAATCAGGAAGTGCAATGGCTTAACAAGGAGGATGTACGGATAGCTATGAAGAGGATGAATACTGGTAAGCCTGTTGGTCCATGTTACACACCTACGGAAGCATGGGGTTGTTTAGGGGAAATGGCATTGGTGTATTACCCAGACTTTTTACTGATATCTTGGGAAGTGTGAGGTTGCATGAGGAGTGGAGAGAAAGTGTTTGGGTATGGTGTTAAGAATGAGGTTGAGGTGCAGAGCTGTGATAACTATAGAGGGGATAATACTGCCAGTCACAGCATGAAGTTATGGGTAAGAGTAGTGGAAGCTGGGTTACGCAGGGAGGTGAGGAGTACTGGTCAACAGTATGGTGTCATGCGTAGAAAGGGCACTACTGATGTGATGTTTGCTCAGAGACTGTTACTGGTGGAATACAGAGAAGGTCAGGAGTTGCTCTGTGTCTGTCTGGACTTACAGAAAGCATATGGCAGAAGTTGTGGTATTGTATGATGAAGTCATGAGTGGAAGAGATATATGTAACAGTGGTACAGGATATGTACAAGGGTGGTGTGACAGCATTAAGGTCTCTATTGGGATTGACAGATGTGTTTAAGGTGGAGGGTGGATGACATCATGGATCAGCTCTGACCCCTTTCTGATTTGCAGTGGTGATGGACAGGTTGACAGACAAGATCATACGGGAGTCCCCGTTGACTATGTTGTTTGTAGATGACATTGTGATCTGTACTGAGAGTAGGGAACAGCTTTTGGAGACCCTGGAGTGGTGGACATATGCTCTAGAGAGGAGAGAAGTGAAGGTCAGCAGCACTAGGATAGAATATCTGTGTGTGAATGAGAGGGAGGATAGCGGAATGTTGAAGATGCATGGAGTACAGTTGGCAAAGGTGGATGTGTTCAAATGAGTGGGATCAACATTTAAGAGTAATGAGGACTATGGAGGACAGATGCAGAAGAGAGTACAAGGAGGATGGAGAGGGTGGAGAAGAGTGTTAGGTGTGGTATGTGACAGACGAGTATCAGTAAACGTGATATGTAAGGTCTACAAGAGGGTAGTGAGACCACCTATGTTATATGGGTTGGAGACAGTGGCACTGACAAAAAAGCAGGTGTCAGAGCTGCACATGGCAGAGTTACAGATGTTATCATTTGCACTGGGTGTGACATGGGTGCACAGGTTTAGCAATGTGTATATGACAGGCTCAGGCCATGTTGGATGGATATGAGACAGTGTTGGAGAGGCAGCATTTCATCAGTTTGGACATGTGCTGAGGAGGGGTGCTGAGTATATTGTGAAAAGGATGGTAAGGATGTAGCTGCCAGGTAAGAGGAAGAGAGGAAGGCCTCAGATAAGGTTTCTGGATTTGGTGAGAGAGGACATGCAAGTGGTTGGTGTGACTGAGCAAGATTCAGAGAACAGGCAGAAATGGCAACAGATGATCCACTGTGGCAATCCTGAATCAGAAAAGCCAATGGACAATGAAGTTGGATGTTGTAGTGTCAGTCTTCACAGATTTGGCAAGGAATTGACTGACATAACACAACTCTGTGGGTAAATGACTACAAATATGAGGCACACATATGGTCAGCATGCAGAACACTGGACAGTTGAATGGTATGAGCTCAGTATATAACACACAGTTCAACACACACATCTGGAGCAGTACTTTACTCTGCACATGCTCTGTATAGTTGTCTTATATTTACAAGACAAAATGTGTATCATAGTTATATGTACATGTAACATATGGATATGTACAACATCCCATTAGCTGGCCTAGTCACTACAGACAGAGCCACATGCTATGGCCATCAGTGCTGTTCAGCAGTACATCAGTACAGCAGGTCTTGTTGAGACATATGCTTTCAACCCCCTATTTTCCATTATTACAGACCACCTACTGCATTCAATTACATGCTTACTTGTTTCACACACCTTTTTTCTGGATATTTCACAGATATATCCTTTTTTCTCACATTATTTCAGCTTTGCACTGATGGACTGTCTATGACAGAGGTGGTTTGAATAGATGGCAGCTTGTCTTTTGTAGGTAATGCTCATGACCATGTGATGGCCTGAGCACCAATTGGTGTTCCCCAGTTGCTGATTGCATACAGAGCAGCTGTCTAGTTATTCCAATAGCCAATGCCATGGCAACACACTCCTATAATTGAGTACTCCATGTGGGCATTGGCCCTTTCCCTTACCTGTGAGGAAGAGATCCTGGAGGTGTGTAGGCTAATATCTCTTAGAAAAAGACCTGTGGAGACAAGACAACTAAATGGAGAAGATTCAAGACTTATGGGCAGAATATGAGTATTGCTATTATATGTTTTGAATACTGCTTGTTTAATAGGGTTTGTCTGAACATGCTACTTCTGCATGGGTTTCAGTCTGACAAAGTTCTGTGTCTGCATAGCTCTCAACTCTAGGGCTATCCACATAATGGCCAGATGTTTGCCTGTTATGTTTGGTCTGTTCCCCAGACAGGTGTTGTCCTTGGCAAATCAGTAGCATACTATGCTGATTGCAATCAGTATCTGCCACCATCCATTTGTGTTTCAGACTGTATATCCATCAGAAAAGATATGCTACAACAACCCTGTAACATCAGCTATTTTCTCAGTGTATAACAGCAATATTTCAAGTATGGCTATGTTTATGGGCCTCTGTCCCAAATTATGTCAGGCTTGGTACAGATGCCATACAGTAGCAGGTTGATAGTTAGGGTCTACCATTATTTTGTTCTGTCATTCCTGCTGAGGGGAAAGGGTGGACAACATGTGGGACTCTGTACATTCAAGAGGTTGGTGTATGGAGAATGCTCTTAGATGCCCTTGTAACATATTTTATGTGGTGGAGAGTAAGAAGTGTTTTAAAACTAGGCTGTTAGAACATGTGAGACATATTACTGATGAGGAAGACAGTTCTATAGCTGTACATTTCATTAATTCTCACCATGGGGGTAGTAGTCATGAAAGAACATTTGTTATGTACAGAATCGGTTTAAATTCTTAAATGTGATACTTTATCCCCTAGGGGGTTGAATATGTAGTGTAATTGGAGGCTGTGTATATACATGTAATTAAATGTAGTGGGTTACAAGGTACTGCTTCGGAAAAAGTCTGTTTCTCAATTTGGCCAAACAGTCATAAAAGAACAATTGTTATGTACAGAATCAATGTATGTTTTTAAATGTGATACTTTATTCCCTAGGGGGTTGAATGAGGAGTGTAATTGGAGGCTGTGTATTTAAATGTACTTAAGTGTTAATTGCCTCTTCGAACTAAGGCAAGTATGTCTTGTAATGTATTACTCCTTGAAGGCTTTGGCAAAGATATCAGAGTAAAATGAACTTGTGTGAATTATTGTTGTGTGTATTTTTGTTTACTATCTTCACTCATTGTAGCTGTGTTGCTAAGAGGTTACTGTATATGTCTGGCCATTGTGTATGGCCTATCATGGTTTTGTAGCAGCAAACTATTCACTTATTATTTGGACTGGGGGGGGGAGATGTGAGTGTCAAGGGTCCGTTCGTATCCATCTGTGCATGCTGCCCCAGTCAGTGGTTTATCAGCAGCATATGATGGGCATTTAGAGACATGTATGCATATAATATATATATATATATATATATATATATATATATATATATATATATATATATATATATATATATATATACATATACATACACACACATCAGTATTTCTTGGTAATATATCTATATATTGCTATACATATATATGTATCTCCGCACATATCTATCTATCTCTCTATATATGTAAATATATTTTTGTCATGTATATATTTGTAGATAATCATTCCTCATTGCACAATGTGTCGTTCCTATTGTAAACTGACTGTACTGCATGACATGTTGTAAAAAACATCCTAACATCTCACAGCTAAGATGGCCTAGTGTTAAATTGCTGTGACTATGGTGTATAGCATCCTTGGGTTCAAGACTGAGTACAGCTGATTATTTTGTTGCTGGCTAGAAGTAGGGGTGCTGGATACAGAGTGATTAAGGCACTTTTAAGCAGTTGTAAGCGGGTTTGCATGGGTTTGCATGGTGCTAAGCAGTGCTAAAACACGGTTAAACTGATAGGCACTTAAACTGTGTAGACTTTCCCACTCTTACCAGTGCACAAATATGCTTAGCTGAGCTAACTACTGGTTATCATTCATGTTTAAGCAATGTGTAAACCTCCTAAGCATAGCTCAGCCCTGGTAACCATTGCTCATATTCCAGTCTCGTAAAAAAGCAGAGTAATGACATCATGTAATAGGTTTATTTAATTTCCTGTTCATAACATGCTTTTATGTGCTCTCATTACAGAAGCTAGGGGTGTGACTATATTGTACAGGACACTTGGGTATACATGGGTAGTATCACATGTTTTTTGTTTTTATTATTTTTGTATTCATGGGTATTATCAAATGTTATATGCACTCACACATGCATTTTACACCAGCTACAGTACACTGGTGGATGAATATGATTCCACACATATTGTATTATGAAATTAATACTTTTGATACTGCTTTTCCATGTAAGATTAGATTGCCTATTGTAGTACTCTAAACATGCACCTCTGCATGCAGAGCTGGGACTCTGAGTACTACATTATCTTGTTCTTGGTGTTTCAGCTGTATGTTTTTATGTATCCCCTATTGGATGTTAATATGATATTATTATATTAACTGTAGAGTACTATGTTTTTGGCCATGTCATTGAGGACTGCTGTCATGTAGTAATGGCATACATTTCAGTTTCAGACTTCTATCCTTCAGGACATTCATCCTAATGCATAATATGTTTGCTGTCCACTTTCTGTCTGTCCTCTGTGCAGATGTACAGATGTCAGGTATTGCTTAGGACATACAACTATGTAGGTGCCCACATAGTTTTGTGCTGTGGGCCTGGACACTGCTGCTAGCTCCAACAAATGGGGCATACTTCATGTGGGCCTTGGCCCTTTTACTTGCCTGTGTGAGGGACATTACAGAGGTGGTGGGCTACAAATTCACAGACAGTAGGTGGGAATACTTCACAGGACAGGGCATTTGGAAACACCACAAGAACATGGGGGACATATCTCCAGAATTGTGAATAGATTCTATGTCATCATCAGTGCTGTTATACACATGGTGGGTTGATAGGTTGACAGGGTTTGTGTGGACATGCATTTAGTGAGTGACATCACATCTGACAGTGATATGTCTCTGACATACCCTCTCCACTGGCATGCTGTCCACAGACTGGCCACATATTTGCCACTTATGTTTTGCCTGTTCCCCAGACAATTGTTGTCTTTGGAAAATCAGTCAGGGACTCTGGGGAATGCAGTCAATAAATACTAATATCCATTGGTATTACTGACTTCATATTCCTCATAAAGGATATGTTGCAACAAACCCAGTAACATCAGCAACTGTCTAAATTTCTGACAGCAATATGTCCAATTTACACATGTGTTTGTGCCTCTGTCCCCAAATGATGTCAGGCTTTGTCCAGATGTCATGCACTATGAGGCTTAGATGTATTTAGTATCATTATTTCTTGCCTCCATTCCTCCCACCATCCCAGTGATGTAGTAGACCCACAGACATGTTACAGGGAAGAGGCCATAGATATCAGTCCTGAGCCTATACATCCTGAGGTGAACTGTACATTTGAGTGGTCTGTGTATGTCTGGCCATTGTTGATAGACTGTCAGGATTGTTTACACCTGTCATGTGTACATATTATTTGGGCTGTGTATGGAGGGGGTAGATGTAAGTGTTATGGGTCCATTTTCATCTGACTGTGCATGCTGCTCCAGTGTCTGCTGGTCTATTGGCTGTATGCCTTTGTAGGGGCAGACTGTGACCTGTTTTGTACCATGGTCAGGATTCAGACTACACTGAGAATTGGGCCACTATATGTAGGAGTAGTGTGTGACTGGAAAACTATAATGCATTTCTTCACACAGTCTGTATACTCTACTGTTCACCTGACCTACTGGTATGTGACTGTGGCTGTGGTGGGATTGATTGTGGGTATGTACTTTCACACTGGTGTCTGCCTTTTGGTGCTGTAACATCCCTGTAGTGCCTGACATCCCAAAGGGGGATGACAACACATTCTCTGACATTGAGCTTAAGGCCATGGCTCTGACACCAGTCATTGGTCTCAGTGAGGCTTTTCTGTAGGATGTCAACATCACTTGGGTAGTTAATAGCTCCCAACTTGCAATTGTCTGCAAACATTGTCAGCCAGAGTCCCTTCATGTTGGCATGGGCTTCAAAGAAGTTGATACCAAACAGGAGAGGACCCAGGACCGAACCCTGTGGAACTCCACTCATGACCAGTCGGCAGTCTGACTTGGGGTCAGCTACTTTCTCACTGTGGGTTCTATCTGTGAGACTGTTTGCAACCCACCTACTGTTATAGGGGTTGATGTGTAGCTTAGTGAGTTTATCCATGATTCCTGAGTGGGGAATGTTATCAAAGGGCTTGGCCAGATTAAGGTAGGCTGTATGAAACACCTTGCCTTCATCCACAGCTCTGATGACTGACTCAAAGAAGTCGACCAGGTTGATTGAACAGGCATGATCTACCCTTCACAAAAGCAAACTGTGTGGGATCCTGAGTCTGGAGATTTCCATATCCCTGTTTCTTAGGTCCATGACAATGCATTCCATAGCTTTGCATGACAGCCTTGTCAGGCTAATGGGGCGATACTTCCTAGGGTATGCAGCCACTCCTCCTTTGTGGAGAGGGATAACTGTAATAGTACATCAGTCAGTAGGGACAAAGCCTGAGGTGAGACTGTAATTGGACAGGGCATACTAGTGAGGTGTTAGTTCACTCTGTAATTCATGCAGAAGACAGCCAGGGATATTGCCAGGTCCAATAGAAGCTGTATTCTTGGCCTTGGGCAGTGGTGTTTTAACCCAAGCAACTGTACTACTGGGTGCCTGGCAGTGTACTGGTATTTTGATTGGTCCTTTGGGGGTGGGGAGAGGGGTAAAGTTGCCATGGAATCTGTGTGCCAGTATATTGGCAATATCTGTTGGCTCAATATAGGAGGTCCCATTGTGCAGTAGCTCAGAGCAAATGTTGGTATTGCCGTGAACATTCTTTCCATAACTATAGGAGGCCTTATGGTTGTCTTTACTGTGTGCTGCAATTCTGTTTTTACAGCTAGCTTTAGAGTATTTGATGAGAAATCTCATCTTTCTGATGAGGCTGATAAGGGGGGGGGGGTCCAGTCTTGGGACTTCACCTTATTCCATATCAGTTTCTTCCTTCTGTTGTAGAGTTTCTTTGGGTAGAGGACCACCAGATTGGCTTCATTTTTCCTGAAGAAGAGCATCTTGTTTCTATTGGGTATGGCAGAATCCATGCATTTGTGTATGTGTTTGTACTGAATTGGTGTGTGATTTGGAGGTCATGCAACTAGTTTCAATTTGCATGGCTGCCATGCAGTTAGCCACCTCTGTTTTTTGGAAGCCAAAGTTAGCTTTGGAAAGGTTTTTCATGGTGGTTACTTTTGCAGGGGGGTGGGAGGGATATGGATTCCTAAAGTGATGACACAGTGGTTAGATCTAACCATGGCAGAGTTGACTATTGCTGTACAGCAACAGTCACCCATGTTAGTACTGACTAGGTCAATGATGTTGCTACCTGCAGTGGGTATAGAAACAAGCTGGTCCAGGCCATTGGAATGAATGCATTCCAGGAAACATTGGGCAAGTGCATTGATACATTTATTTATTTTACATTTTATTTTACAGTTGTTGACTGGGATTGTCCGACTGAGCTGAAGAGCCCTTTTTCAGCAGAGGCCCGGGGAGAAAAGTTGCAACATATTATACAATTTTCATTATAAATTAGCATTAAACAGCAATGTTAAAAGATTATTACAAGGCATTAAGTAGCAATACAATGTTATACAGTGTCAGTAATCAGGAGTATAGCATAACTATTTCAAGATGTATAAAAAAAAACATGTCATTAAGATGAGTATAGTTTTTGGGGTAAGTGGTTACAAAAACCCAGTTTTATCATGATATAGTTGCTTGAAGGCAAGACAATTGCAATAGAATGTTTCTCTGAGGTAATTTGCTTAATAGATTTAGAAGACAGTAGAAAGAGTAGTCAAGGAAGATTAGATAGTGCTAGTGAGAAGAGATAGTTAAGGGCAGAAAGTAGATTAAGGTATGAGAAGTAGGGTATGTTAAGGAGGGAGAGTGCAGTGGCAGGACCAGTGACTTTAAAGTGCTCTTTGGTGGCTGTCTTAAATTGTTGAGGATGTGTAAGGGTCCTGATTTCTAGTGGGATCCTATTCCAGGCAATAGTGGGGTGATAGCTGCACATGTTGCATCCACATTTAGACTTGGGTTTGTAGATTTGTAGTAGGTCTTCGAAGAGGTCTGGAGGGAGAATAATGGGAGATGAGAGGGGATAGTGCTGGGCAGTAGGAAGGCTGGTATAGGATAAAATGGATGATCTGGACCTGAGAGAGATGAAGCATGAGTACATGAGTAGCTTTCACAGTTAATAGAGGGCTAGTTGAGGTCAACCAGTATGATAGTGTTAGGTTGGACAGTATTATTTTCCAGGGTGCATAGGAATGTGGGGTTTCACTCTTGGGACATGGTTGGGGACCTATGGCAGGCTACGACTTGAATTGCTGTCTTAACCTATGTTAGCTACACCTGCAGTATCTGTGATGCATTATGTTGGACTAAAAGTCTGGATGTGTGTGCATCCTTTGTGAATAAGGAGTGCTTCGAGTGAGTGCTTTTTGAGATTTAGACTTCTAGTGTTGAGCAGCATGACCCTCAGATTGCACTTGTTTGTAGCTGTTATATATGTAGGTATATTTATGTGTGTGTATATATATATATATATATATATATATATATATACACACATACACACACATATATATATATATATATATATATATATATATGTGTGTGTGTGTGTGTGTGTGTATTTATATACTTTTCTATATATATGTGTATGTATATATGTATATATTTTACATGTATATCTCTATAGATATATTTTGTGTCTAGATTTGTCCACATATATGCATCACCGTACATAAATACATGTATATATAGAAAACCTGACTGATTATACAGAATCTTTTCCCTACTGTTGAATGACTCTACTGACCGATATGTTTGGAAAAGCATCTGTATTTTGTAGAGCTCAAATGGTGTGGTGGTACATTCCTCTGACTATAGTGTACAGGGACCTGGGTTCAAGACTTGTCAGGACTGATAATTTTGTTGCAAGGCAGAGCAGTTGCTGCTGGAGACAGAGGGATAAGGGCAATATTTCAAAGAGGCCCCTGTTTTGGGTCCATTGATCCCCATTTTGACATCCTTTGGACAGATTTGTTACAGTAAGAGGTTTGGGGTATGGATCTGATATATAACTCCAATACATATATATATATATATATATATATATATATATATATATATATAAATATGTCTATCTATGTATATATTTATATATATATAAAAAAAAAAAAATATATATATATATATATATATATGTATATATATATATATATATATATATATATATATATATATATATATATATATATTTTTATGCACATATATATATAGATATATATTGATTCACGTTTCTATCTATACATGTATTTCTAAATGTATATATTTTATATGTATATGTCTACATATATTATGTATTTATTTGTCCATACGTATATGCATCTCCATACACATATATATTTGTATATGTACATACAAAACTTGACTAATTCTACAGGATCCTTTCCCTACTGTTGAATGACTCTACTGAATGATATGTTTGTAATAACATCGCACATATCTCCAGCTCAGATGGCTTAGTGGTAGATTGCTGTGGCTATGGTGTGCGGGGTCATGGGTTCAAGACTTGCAAAGGCTGGTTACTTTGTTGCTGGGCAGAACAAGGGCTGTTGGATACAGAGTGATTAAGGCACTTTTAAGCAGTTGTAAGCAGGTTTGTGCATGTTTGCGTGGCGGTAAGCAATGCTGACTTACAGTTAACTATGCTTACACGCAGTTAGCCCTAAAAGTGCTTAATCTGAGTTAGCCATGCAAACATGCTTACTACTGCTGACACCGCTTACCCCATGCTTTCTTTAAAAGAAAAGAAAAAGGGGTGATAGGAAAGTGGTGAAAAAAGGGGTACGAAGAGGGAAAAACAATTTGAAAGATAGCTAAGGATGTGCAGGATGGGTGTATGGAAGGTCCATAGCTGTCCATTTCTTCTAAAGCAACAGCTGTGTATATATACAGAATTTAGAGTTAAATTTGGACACTCAAATCCCTGAGAGAGGGGTGAGGACAACAATAATGTGTTGTGAAACCAATTAGACCAGATTACATGTGTCCAGTGGACACATGTGCGAAATGGACAGCTATGTATGGGGCGACATTTTTTTTTGTGGGAACAGATTGCCCTTTTTTGTTTTTTTTAAGGTGAGAGTTGGATGTTGGGGACGGATGGTAGGTATATTTGGGGAGGTAGGTTGGGTAAGTAGACAGACAAGACAGACAAGACAGTAGACAGGGGCGGTATATGACACATGTGGGGTCATAAACACCTTGATCAGGGAGGGGTGGTTGGTAATCGCATGCCCCCGAGCCCCAAAATGGATACAGTGGGACTGAGGTCCCCACCCATGGGCAGTCACTACTGCACCTTCATGGCCCTGAAGGTGGCTGTGCTGGGGGCTGAGCAGGAGGGGCAGGCTGACCCTCTAGATGTGCCACTATGGCCCTCAAGCTGGTGTAGCAGATCTCCAAATTCCTTGCAGATCTTGCTGTGCACCAGACCCCGGACCTGGCTTTGGTTGATAGTATCCTGTTCGTGCCCACGGCCAGGGGGGGACGAGTCCCATCCACTGAGGGGGGTCCACCCAAAGGTGGTGCAGGACCAGTGGATGAGGAGGTCCAGGGTGGGTTTCAGACATGATGGGGCCCGGTGCCATGGCCAGATGAGGTGGGAGAGCCAGATCCACTGGGACTGGCCTTCCAAGATGTGCTATGGTGTTGCAGTTGTAGAACATATGTTGGTTAGTCATACAAACACATTCCAGGATTAGTTATAACAGCATGCATGAGTATTCCCATTAACCCATAACAACAGATTTGGAACAGTTGCATAGCAAACAGAACACATGCATATGTGGAACCACAGTGGGCATTATAATGGCATGCAGGTTACATTGATAACAACAGGCCACCAATGATAGTATCTGAACAGGGGACATTGATAGAAAAACATTTCAATATTTGCAGAACAATAGGACACTAGTCCCAACAATAGGTTTGGTGAAACACATACCCATTGATTTATGTATTTAGATTATTGGTGCAGATAAGGTGGGGAAGAGAGATGTCAATTAACAACTGTATATGCTTGAAGTGCTCACAACTTTAATGATCATTGCTCTAATCATTACTCTACAGGTATTACCTCACTTTACATCGACCTATGGCCTTGGGTTGGGCAGTGGTATGTTTATACACAGTGTATGATTACAGGATTCTTACAGCTCATTTATACCTTTTCTTTCCTGGCAGACCTGTGGAGGAAATATCTGTTAACACTACCTGACTGTTTCTACACATATTCACAGCCAAGTTTACATATGTGCAGTCATAACTGTGCATGTGTGTGTGTGTGTGTGTGTGTGTGTGTGTGTGTGTGTGTGTGTGTGTGTGTGTGTGTGTGTGTGTGTGTGTGTGTTAGTGCCATAATACACCTTGATTTCTATCGATGACCCGGGGTGTTGGCTGCAGTAACCACTAGCTGTGACAGCATGATCCATAAGGGAAATTTATTGGAGGGGACTACCTGGTGTACATACTTCTCTTGCTGTCATTTGCAGCCTTTGGGTTGGACAGTGGGTGCTGTACACAGTGTATAATTACAGGCTTCTTATAGCTCATTTATACCTTTTCTTACCTGGCAGACCTGTGGAGGGAATTTCTGTTAACAATACCTGACTGCAGTGACCACTAGCTGTGACAGCATGACCCTTTGAGGGACATTTCTTGGGGGGACTACTTGTAGTCATTTTGGTGCATGGGACATTTCTTATAGTTAATCTGTTAGTCAACATTACACATCTACATTCAAACTACCATATACCAAAGTACACACAACATTCTGGTGTTTAAAGTTTTATTGACAGGTAGTGTTATACTTTTACAGATATATATCCTGTACATCAGTATTACTCTGCTAATGCCTTGTTTATTCAGTGCAAACAGTACACATTACTAACTACTGGCAGGTGAGATTCTACTGCAGTCTATCTATTTGCCCGTACTACTGCTAGCTGGGTTAGTACTCACCAGCCTTGCAACGCAGCCTTAGCAGCCTACTGGCATGGGCTTCTAAGTTCGCAGCCTCTCTTCTGCAGCTGAACAGGAAATAGAAAAACATTTATGCATACCTTTCCATTTCATACTTAGGCTGGATTCTGATACACAAGAATTGATATTGGTACTTACACACTGTTGGGACATTCCATGCCTGAGCATCTTGGACCCACTACTCCAAGAGGTCCCTCTTCCTTCGCTTCAAGTCAGCATATTGATGTTGAACCTGCTCACCAGTTCGAGGGATACCAGTAGCACTGGTGAGGTCATATGCGAGATGGTCCCAGGCCTCTGCTTTGTATTGGGAGCCCTGGTACTGGCCCTGCAGCAGTCTCCCTTCATGGTCTTTCACAAGGCATCCAACCATGACCCTGGACTCCTGAATGCCCCAGAGTTGTGCCCTAAAGGAGAAACCTCTCCTACTCCAGCCATGGTGCCTGTAGTGATGAGCTACAACAGGTTATGGGCTGTATTCCCACCTACAAGGTTTAAATAGGGCTGATTTCCTGCACTTTGCCATGATTAGACCATTTTGAATATGCTGAGCTTACCTAAGCTATGCGCAAACCCACTTAGCTAAGGTTGGCAGTGCTTAAAGGGGCATGTTGAGCAGTGCTTACCAATGGGCAAATCTGTTTAGCTGGGCTACTCATTGCTTAGCATTTATATTTAAGCAATGCTTACACCAGCTGTGCACTGCTTAACATGGCTCAAATTTAATTTTAAATACTATTAGCTTTATGGGATTGTGTTATTATTACTGACATATTATAATTTTATGTTTACCTTCCCTGACATCCCCCTATGTGCTTTCATTACATTTATTTTTGTGTTACTATACTGTATGGGGTACTTGTGTTTATATGGGTGTTTCACATCTTTTCTGGACTGACAGCTCATTTTTGGATCTGCTACATTACCCTGGGTGATAAATATTATTTACTACCTCATTTATTAAAACATATCACTTTTCCAACTGCTTTCACATATAAAAGTGAACATACTTCATTGGGGCTTAAACCGTGAATGCCTGCATGCAAAGCAGAAGCTCTAACCACTACACTATTTTAGATTGCTTGTTTTACTCATATATTCCTATTTAGCTCCTTTGGATATTTAAGCTATGCTAAGCACAGTTGTGTGACAGACACAACCACTCAGCTACGCTTAAACTTTATTGTGGATAGAAAAAAAATGATTAAAGTATGGGTTTTATTTTGTTTAATGTGGGGGACTGTGCTTATGTTCCATCACATGTAGAACATTAATGGGATGACAGATTTGCATTAACGTGAATTTTATAGAGGGTATGCAGTCATACCACTCAACCTCTTAGAGCAAACAATCTGGACAAAGTCTTACATGATGTGGGGACACAGAGGGACAGGTTTTATATATTGCTCTTACAAACTTAGTTGACAGAATAATAGGTTTTGCATTAGTGTGAATTTTCTGATGGATGTGGAGTCTTACACTCAAATATTTTGCCCTTGTTTTTACAGACTTCCTCATCAGCTATTTGCACTGCAGTACCCATTTTAGGTGGCACACATCTATGAGGTTTAAATCTGGACATTCTGCGACTATCTGTATGGTTGAAGGTATGCCATGGACATTTACAGTGTCAGCAGACATCCTCTCTGCTTTTGAATTGCCAAATGGCAATTCTGGAGTGCAGGGGGCATGTGTATTATAAGAGCACTGCTCTCAGACACACGCCCTGTGCTCGCACACAGACCCATTTCCATATTAGAACACAGAAACGCGCCTTCATGCATATGCAAGGCATGCTGCTGTGCTGCATGGGAATGATCCATTCTGTGCAAGAATAGTTTATTCTTGCATGGTAGTTTGTTGAATCCTGGGGATACTTTGTCTTGCTGGAAATCAAATGACCTTGACGTATTAATGGCTGCTGAGCAAAATGTGGCAATGTGTGAAATAAAGTTGCTGTATGGATATGTCCAGAAATTTACCATGTACTGTTATAAAGAGGTGATAATTTCCTTATATACTGTATTAAGACCAGTGTTAAGAGTGTTTCCAGTTTCTGTACTGGTATCACTTGTAGGTCAGAAATAAAAAATACAGAAGAAAAAAATTAACCAGAGAAGGGTGACAACTATTAAGCTGAAATTAGATACTGAAGTTGTTGAATTTAAATTCTTTGTAGTATATTAGTATGAATGGGAATCCAATTTATGCAGGCAAAACAGTAAAAAATGAATATCTGAGACATGCAAGAAGGTTTTAAAATTTGCTGAAAGTAGAAGTTAGGTAAGGTCTAAACCAGGTCATAGAGGTTTACAGAACATTTCTCAAAGGAAAAAAATTTCGCTAGAGAGAAATATTATGTCAAATTAAATTACTATTAAAGTTTAAGATTACACTACCATGAAACGTTTTAAGATGTAACTATGTTACGCCGACTAAAAACATGGATTACTAAAATGTTATGGAGAGATGAATGCACCTTCCCTGTATATAGCTATTCCACGTGTAGGAGGTCCTGAAACATTCAGATGATTGAATACCTCTCAGGTGCTATGATGTAGGCATAGTGCTGGAATTCTGACACTCAGATTGAGCATTGCTCCTTCTAGATTTATTGTGCTCTTCACAAAGTAAGACCTGTTTATGGGTACATACTTTATTAAATACATAAACTAAGCCTATACAAAATATGCTACTAGTATTTTAATACCTTCTACTCTGAAAAATAAGAAAGTGCCTCTCTGTCTGACCACCTGCTATGGTTTACTTTTCTTTACTATTACTACCTTAGATACTTGCTGATAGAAAGTCAGATTACTGATTACACGTGTTCCTAGATCCCTGACTAGTGGATCAACTCTTAGGGAAGTTTTATTGATGATTTAGTTCCTGGGGTGGCTGACTTCCCAAAAGGGACTATAATGCATTTCATGGCACTGAGTTTTAAGCCCTGGCTTTTGCAGAAGTCATTTGTCTGTGTTAGACCCACTTGTAAGATGTTAGGATCATGGGGAATTCTATAACTGCTCCCAGTTTGCAATCATCTGCAAGCTTGGTCATCCAGAGCCTTTGACATTGGATTGAATCTGAAGAAGCGTGCCTTGTGGAAGCACGCGAAAGCACTCATTCTGTCATTTTAAATAAAGAAGATTTTATTACGTGGTGATGCTCTCCAGTTTTTACTACAACCTTTGACATTGGCCTTGACTTCTAAGAAGTAGATGCCAAAGAGGAAAGGGCCCAGGACGGAGCCTTGAGAGATTCCACTGGTGACTGGCCTCTTTGAGGAGATGGTGGTCTCACCAGTCCTAACTTCCTGGGCCCTATCTGTGAGCCAGCTGGCTATCCAGCATATTACATAGGGGGTTATGACTAATTCCATAAGTTTGTTAACAATGCCTGAGTGGGGTATTGTTTCAAATGCCTTAGCCATGTCAAGGTAGCCAGTATGCACTGTTTTATCCTCATCCATTGCCTTGATGACCTTCTCAAAGAAGTCCACCAAGGTCAGTAGGCATGACCTTCCTTCGACAAAGCTAAACTTGGATGTACCAAGTGTTTGAAAGACTCGTATGCCTTTGTTGATCATTTCCATGATAATTGTTTCCATGGCTTTGCATATAAGACTAGGTAGACTAATGGATCTGTAGTTTCTGGGATCTGTTGATGGCTCACCCTTATGAAAAGATGACCATTGCAGTCCTCTATTCTCATGG
This sequence comes from Protopterus annectens, assembly GCF_019279795.1. Lineage (NCBI taxonomy): Eukaryota > Metazoa > Chordata > Ceratodontiformes > Protopteridae > Protopterus > Protopterus annectens. The sequence goes on along the minus strand of NC_056735.1, from coordinate 663,799,549 downwards.
CATGAAGCCTGTTTTAAGACTATAGTTAAATAGTAATGCCAGTGGCCCTGACAGGTCATATTTTAAACAATTCAGAAGGCATACCGAGATATTACTGGGAGCCATTGATGCTGTGTTCTTGGCTTTAGTGAGTGCAGTTAGGACATCCTCTCTATTTATAGTTGGAGGGGTTATGTTTGAAAGTATTTCTTGGGAGGCGGTGAAGAGTGAGTGAGAGCGGGGGGGGGGTAAAGTTGAATCTGAATGTGGCACCATTAATCATCATTTCAGCATACTGTGCTGCCTTTGTGGTTTCTGACATACCTGAATAAAGCCTTATGGTTGTATTTTGTTTGGAAAGGCTATCATGACTTCAAAATCAACTTCATTGGATTTAATTAGCCCTCATAGCTACCTGTTTATTTTGCTGAGAGAGTTCCTGTCTTTATCAGAGTTACACTTGCTGATTTCTTTTCCTTTTGTTGTATAACCTGTTTTATCTGGGATGCTACCAGGGTGGTTTGTTTTTAGGCTTAGGTTTGGGCTTACGTCTGGTAGGTATAGCCACTCATATGCAACCACTGACATGGTTATACAGATTTTCTGTGAACAATTCTGCATAGGCTGCTGTGCAGTCTAGTTTTGGAGGGGCACTAAATTTTAACAAGCTATCACTTAATAAAAGGTAGTTTGCCTTGGAATAATTCCTAACTGTTACTGGGTTTACAAGGTTACTGAATTGCTTTGGATTTTGATGGTGGCAGCTTTATGGTCAGACCTTGCCAGAGAGGACATGACATTGGGAGTGGTGCAGCATTTTTCCATATTTCTTAGTATAATTTCCAGTATGTTGGAACCTGTAGTGAGTGTGTGTACTAACTGGTTAGGGGTATTTGTATGTACGAAGTCCAGGAATATCTGTGCAGGCAGATTTGGAGATGCGCAGGATTTCCATTCTATGGAAGGGTAATTAAAGTCCCCTATGGCTAAGGTGTTAGGTTGAATGGTGAATGTTTCCAATAGGTTTAAGTATGTGCTATGAGTTTCATGGGGCATAGAAGGTGACCTATAGCTTGCTAGGATATGGTAAGGGATTTTATCTATGGTGACCTACACATGGAGAAACTCAAGCATGTCATCCTATTTAACCAACTTAGAGGTATGCTTGTTATTGATGTATATCAAGACACCTCCACATTTAGTCCCTGTCTGTGCAGCTACTGGTCTGAATGTGTTGAAGGCACTGAAACCTTTCACTGCAGGGGCACTTTCTGCAGCTTTAAACATGTCTCAGTAACTGCACAGAACTCTATATTGTCAAGGGTGAGAAGATCTTTGCTAGAGGGGCTTCAGTAGTGATAGATGAGGAAAAATACAGAAATGGTGGAGCTGTGGTAGTAAGGGGTTATAGGCAAGGGAGGAAGAAGATTACAATGGCATGTATTTATATTCCACTGAAAACTGCTATTTTGGTGCTTAAGAAAATTTGGGGAGAAATAATCAACTTTCAGCAGAGAATATTTATAGGTGCGGACTGGAATTTAATTTGCAGTGCTGAGGACATATTAGGAGATCCAGAAGAGACAATATAGGAAAAGAAGGAAGAGTTCAGATGAAATTTATGAAATATTTGGTATGGAAGATGTGAATTCAGTAGTAGGAACTTGGACAGAATTTACATATTATTCCCCAAGGTATAATAACTGGGCTAGACTAGACAGAAATTATATGTTGTAGGAATATTTGTATTTGGTCGAAGCTTTGACACACATCCAATAACTGTTTATGATCATGTACCAATAAAAACTAAGATAAATATGCAGGGTAATGAAGTAAACATAAGAAACTTTTGTATTCCCACCTACCTGCTAAAAAGAGAGGCATTTAAGAATGGGTATTGGGATAAAATGAAAATGGAATTTTAAAATACTGTTGAAATAATAAAAAAAATAAATAAAAAAGAAAGAAATATGGTTATGAAGCAATGGAAATTACTTAGAGGGGCTGACAAAAGTTAAAGTATTGAAGAATAAGAGGAATCTCACAGAACAAGAGGAGGAGCAAATGCAGAGTGCTAAAGAGAAAATAAGGGAATATCTGTATAATATGCATGAGTTCAGAAAGAGTGCAGTTAAGCAACTATTTTTTGATAACAACTCTAGAGTACAGAGACTTCCAAGATACCTGCACATTGAACAACAACTAAATTCTGTCTCTTCCAGTCTGAAAACAGAAACTTAGCAGAGAAGGCCAGTGGGCCCAGATTTCTGGGTAAATTACAGTAACTGACTACTAAGTGCAATGCCTAGATGTCAGGAAAAAAGAAATATAAAGGACCTGGTGGAAAATCAGCTATGAAAGTTGAGGAAAAAACACAGACTGGGAAAAGTACTGCAGTTGTTCAGAAAGAAGCAGTGCAAATTCTGAACACAACTTTCAGTAAGCTAGAGGAAAGTATAAAGCAGCTGCACACAGACCTTGTTAAAATAAATGAAACCCTGATGGAGTTTATCAACACAAACAATAAAAAACTGGGAAAATGGAAGAAGCTTTGAACAAATATTCAGATAAGGTGACAGAACTGCAAAACTGAAAATCTGAATATGAGTCTGCAGAAGAAGAAATGTTTAAAAAATAATAGAATTAGAGGACAGAGAATGTAGGGAAATCCTGAGATTTTCTGCTGTACCATAGAAACTGAAAAGAATAGACTGTATTAATGTTATGAAAGTACAAATAAGCAGCTGGGCTATTATTCCACTACAGGAATTATTAATTGAAAGGGCACATCATGATTATGCTCCAAACCTGGCTATGAGAAAACAACCTAGACCTTTAATAGTACAAATGCAACCTTACCAGCAGAAAGAGTTTATTCTGACAAAACTGTGACAGAAGGATACAGTACTAAAAATGGGAGATAGCAGTGTGTTTGTGGAGAATGACTACTCATTGCACACCAGGCAGAAGAGAAATACATTTATTCCATTATATAGGGAATGCCGAAAGGCAGGCATGAAATTCAAACTGCTGTACACAGCTATCCTCAAAATATTTTTCCATGGAGGAACAAAAACATTTGTTGATGAAGTACATACTAAGGAAGAAATACAAAAGTTTGTACATCAAAAAGTGAGCTGTGAAACAGAAGGATATTCTGCTTCTTGTTCTTTGGGTAATAAAGACCACAGAGAGACTATGCCAGTGAAACCTCATCCCAGTGTTTGAATGGAAAACGATTGAAAGAGGGAAGAAAGCACAGAATTTAACTAGAAGAATTGAGAGTGCACTGGAGATGAAGCAGAGACAGGGTTTGGGAGATAGAGATGATCAGGAATAGAACAAAATAATCTGGAAATACTTGACTTTCTTGAACTTTATTAAACTTGTAGGAGACTCTAAAGCATATGCCCTAGTTCATGTCATTAACATTTGGGGACTAAAATCAGTAACCTGGAAAGTGACAAATGTGGAATTATAAAGCAATAATTACATTTGTGAAACAGGACAGAACAATACAATCTGGAAATATTGGACTTGTTTGGACTTTGTTAAACTTGTAGGGGACTCTAAAGCATATGCCCTAAATCATGTCAGAAAAATACTCAGGAGAGGGAAAGAGGAGGGAGGGAGAGAGTTAACTGTAAGTAAAACAATTTTTTTTCTTAACAATATTAATTAAGTGGTGCATGATTTTCTCTGCGTGTTATAAACTTTTTTTCAGTTGGTTTTAAGTGTAATGGGGATACTAATGTAAATAGGTGCTTCTGTTTGTTCTTTTTGTTTCTTTCTCCCTTCTTATCTCTTTCTTTTTCTTTAGTTTTAAGAAATGTAGGCACTGTAATGTAAAAAAAGGGGGGGATCTGGTTAAAAAAGCATGACAAAAGAAAAATTAGTGTGCTTTTTCTCATTCTTGGATAGGGGAATGACTGTGTTAAGGCCTTTAGCTTTAGATAGTAACAATTTTTGACAGAAAACAAGTAAATAAAAAAAAATATTGAATATTATCAGGTCTTTTTTTCTAGTAAACAGTCCTGTATCTGGTTTTCATGTCACTAGCAGACAATCTGATAAAGAGAAATGGCTTGGAGAAAATGTCTTCTGAAAACATTCAAGTGTTTTCCCAGCTAGGAGAGCTCTAAAGATAAGGCAAAACCAGACAGCACTTGATAGAATCAAAGGGTCTACCATGCGTCTTAGCATGGATAAGCCTACTTTCTGTTTAGCTTGAGTCTGCGTGTGTGGCTGTCAGTTTGGAACTTATGTTCCTATTAAGGTAAAACTTCAATATTTGAAGATATACATAGTTTTGTGTGTTATTATTAAGTTAATAGAGTTTACGGGGTATTGGGTGTGTGTATCTTTATTTGAGGGTTTTCAGTAAAGCAAAAAGTTCTGCAAGATCTGACATCGGCTGAAAAAGAGATGACAAGAAACAGTTGTATAAAAGATTAACCTGCCAAAGAGTGCATGTGTGTAACATAAAAACTGGAACTAGACACTTAACAAAAAAGCTGTTATACGTAAAAGGTGGGAATAATAATCCCTCAAGAATATGATTCTTTCTATATCTTTAAACATTAATGGTCTCACAGAAAAATCAAAAAAAGATAGAGTAGTGAACTATATTAAAAATGTACAGTGCAAATAGCTATGCTACAGGAGACACACTTGGAAAGAACTGAACATGTGAATTTAATAAAGGTTTTCAAGATGGTTATTCAGTGGAATACCCATGGCAAAGGAAGAGAGGAGTACTTATATTAATTTCAAGAAGAACTCCAATAGTAATAGAAGAGGAAAAAAAGACAATAATGGTAGATTTGTAGTACTAAGGGGCTACTGGCAAGGGAGGAGGATTATACTGCCATGTATTATATTCCACCACAAACTACTATAATAGAGCTAAAGAACATTCTGGGAGAAATAATCAGCTTTCAGCAAGGAATATTACTTATAGTTGGGGACTATAATTTGATTTGCAACAGTGAAGATGTGTCTGGGGGACCCAGAAAGGGAAATGTAACAAAGGAGGGTAGATTTTTAAAGAAATTTATAAAAATATTTGCCATGGAGGATGTGAATTCAATATGAGGAATTCAGAGTGAATGTACATATTATTCACCAAGATACAAAAAGTGGGCTAGGCTATACAGAATTTGCATTACACTGGAACTTCTGCATTTAATTGAAGGTCTTGATACGCACTCAATACCTATTTCAGATCATGCACCAATAATAATTAAAATAAAAACACAGGGTAATGAAATAAAATGAGACACTGGCACTTTCCCACCTATCTGTTGAAAAGAGAGGAATTTAAGGCATGGGTAGTGGAAATTATTCAGGAGCTATTAGAAAATATTGAAGCTTCTTCTGAAAATATAGATAGGGAGTGGAATAAAATTGAAATCTAATTTAAAATTGGGGTGGAAATAAAAGAAAGGGAGATATGGTAAAGAATTATTTAGAGGGACTGACAAATATTAAAGTATTTCAAAATAAGGAGAATCTCAACAGAACAAGAATAGGAGCAACTAAAGAAAGCTAAACAGAAAATAAAGGACTACCTTGATAATATGCATAGGTTTAGAAAGATTGCTGTTAAGCAACTGTTTTTGATAATAACTCTAGAGCACAAAAACTTTTAGCACAACTCAGACAGCAGAGCAGAGAAAGGGCTGTCACCAAGCTTAGGCAGCCTTTTACAAGGAAGATAACTAGGGATCCTGTAGAAGTATTAGGAATATTTTGGAAATTCGATGAAAGTCTGTATAAAGCAGAGAAATATGAAAATCAAGGAAAGTTACAAATGGAAATGTTTATGGAAGAATTAAATATGCCAAGCCTAGAGGGAGAGGAGGCTCAATGTCTAACAGTTAGGATAGGAGGATATGAGACCCTAGGATTAGATGGTATTCCTCTGGAAGTTTGGAAGCTAGGAGGGAAAAACTGATGAAGATCTGGAAGGTTTTGTTTAACATTATTTTAAGAGGTGGAGAAGTACCAACATCCTGGAAGAAAGCAGTGGTAGCTGTACTACCTAAAGAGGGTAAAAACCCATACGTTCCAGGTATGTACAGGCCCATTTCAATATTAAACCATGATTATAAAGTGTTTATATCGGTAATGGATAAATTAATAGCAAACGTGATGCCAAAATTGATAGATATGGATCAATGTGGTTTTGTGGAGGGGAGGCAAACATTTGACAACATAAACAGAACAGTGATGATCCATAGGGAAACAGAATGTAAGAAAATACCACTGTTACTGGTGGGTCTTGATGCAGAGAAAGCATTTGACTGGGATTTTTTGAGCAGAGCAATGGAAGCATTTGCATTCCCTGATACAATTGTAAGGTTGATTAGGAGGATATATGAAAGCTCAGAGGCAAAAATTGAAGTGGTAGGTCCTCTCTGATAATCTCTGCTTGAGCAGAGGAACCAGGCAGTGATGTCCTCTATCCCCTTTGTTATTTGCACTATATTTAGAACCATTGGCAAAGAAACCAAGGGACTCAGAAATTCAAGGATATAATTAGTATGGAAATCAAGAAAAGCTGGCATATTTGCAGATGACATTATTTTATACCTGAAAAAAACAAACAAGGATATTACAGTGCTATGGAACATATTGAGACAGTTTCAAACCTTTTCAGGATACAAAATTAATGAAGCAAAAACCAAAAGCAATAGCAGTAAACTATATACCTACATACAAATTGGTTCAGCAATATCCATATTTATGGAGACATGATAAAATGACGTATTTAAGAGTATGGATTAGAAATGATACTGGTGTGGCAGCTAAGGATATGTGGGAAGAGATTAAACAAAAGATAATATAAAAACTGAGAAAATGGAAGCTCTGTTATATGGATATTGATAGTAAGATACAAGCAGTTAAAATGTTTTTAAATCTTGTTTAGTCTTATACACTGGTTTGTTATAAGCATAATATTTAGAACCATTGGCAAAGAAAATAAGGGGGCAGCCGCAGTGGTGCAGCAGTTAACATTGCCACCTCACAGCAAGAGGTTCTCTGGTTCAATTCTCAGGTGGTGTGGCTTCTGTGTGGTGTCTGCATGTCCTCCCTGTGGTCGTGTGAGTTTCCTCCATGTGCTCCAGTTTCCTACCACATTCCAAAGATATGCAGTAGGTGGATTGGACACTCTAAATTGGCCATAGGTGTGAGTGTGTGTGTGTGAGTGGTACGGATGAACCACCGCAGCAGGGCTAGCCACCCAGTGGTATAAACCTTAGCTCAAATTGATTGTCACTGCTGAAGTGACACCCTGACCCCATGTGCAAAATGGAAAAAAGGGGATGAGGATGGATGGATGGCAAAGAAAATAAGGAACTCAGAAATTCAATGATGTAATGATGTAATTGGTATGGCTTTATTTGCAGATTATATTATTTTGTACCTGATAAATCCAGAAAAGGACATCTCAGTGTTGTGGAACATTTTCAGATGCTTTCAAGTCTTTTGAAGATATAAACTTAATGAAGGTAAAACAAAGGCTACAGGTGTAAATTATGTAACTACACAAGAATGGGTTCAGCAAAATGCATATTTATGGTGACATGATAAGATGTAAGTATTTAGGAGTATGGATTAAAAAGGTTTCTGTTATGGCAGCTAAGGGTATGTAGACTAGACTAAACAAACGATAATACAAACTTTGAGAAACTAGATAAAACAAAATTTGAGAAACTGGAAGCTCTTATTTGTGGTCATGGGTAGTAAGATACAAGCAGTGAAAATGTTTTTAGTCTCTGAAGTCTTGTATATGTCAGGCATACTTTTATCAACCCGAGAAGAAGTTCTGGGTAATAATTAATAAAGAAATGAAGGAATTTATCTGAGTGGGAAAGAGGGCAAGAGTTTAGTGGCATAAATTGATCTTTAGGTTTACCTGATTTGAAAGGATATTTTAGAGCTGCATAGTTAAGACTCCTATACATAACACAAGCAGAAGGTTATAATTCAAAGTGGAAAAGGATGATGAAGCAAAGAAGGAGTTCAAGAAACAGAGAGAGAGAGAGAGAGAGAGAGAGTTGGATTTTGGATGTAGATCTTAAGGAGCATAAGAACAACTATACAGGGGTCCGAATGAAGAGATGATAAAATCAGCAAAATGACAGGAGTATTGCTGGAATTTAATTGATCCTCAAGTCTTGGTGAGTACCTTCATGAGGTGGACCCTGTTTTTCACAAAATCTCACCAAGATGACACTGATATATAGACTGTATGACTACAGAAGTAGGTCAAAAATTAAAAGAGATAGCTGGGTGCACATGATTCAGGATTAAAAAGTGCCCAATCCTGGTAGGTGTATTAGTACCAGGACTGGAAAAAAATGACAGGGTAGAATCCTCAAAATGTAAAAACATCCCTACAATGGGGCCAGGCCAGGCCAGGCCCAGGGGGAGGATGCTGGCCCTGTTGTAGAAGGAAGTAGCAGTCCACAAAAATCACAAAAAGTGAAAGGTCAAAGAAGAGCCGTAAAGACGATAGAATGGGCTATTGAGGATAAGAAAGAAATTATGTATTGTTGCTATTATGCAAAAAGCCCAGAATTTCCAGATATAAGATATACAAAATGATTAAAGGAGTACAACAGGTTTCTCTAATGTATTCCTCAACTTCATGGCCCTTTTCCTCCCTATTTACATTGTCCTCTGTAAAGCAACAACAATAAAGCATTTACAATTTTTATAATTCCCCTTACTTCTGTAACAGAAGCCTACCTTCTCATACTGTGATGGTTTCACTTACAAAATGATTCTCTCACGTTTGAATAAAGCTTGCTGGAGTCGCCCAATTACTGACATCATCGAGGCCAGGCAGTGCAGGTACTTTTTTTTTTAATCAGTTCCCTCCCCCAAAGTGACATCACCACAGCAGTCATCTGATTCTAACTAAAATAATAAGACCCACCCATTCTGTGATGTCATGGCTCCCTTGTCCTTCCCCCCAGCCTGAGTGCTCAAATACAAGTGCAGGAGATAGGGTACTTCTTTTTAGCATTGTGTTTCCAGTACGCTGTATTTCCCTATTGGAACCTTGTGTGAGTCTCTTTCTGCATCAGCTTCCCTCGTGGATTTATACTGGTGAGTATGACATTTTTTGTAGAAATACATTGTTTGACAGCAAAGTATCAGTATCTCTTTAATGTGGCATCTTCATTTCTCCTGGCTTTTCGGTCGCTGTGCTGCATAAGTTCACACGTGCATCCAAAAATGTTTAAACATTGCTTGTTTGGGTCCTGCTGACCAAACAACTGTTGTGGATACATGTATGCACTTGGTATTGAACTGTGGCGCTTTAGTACTGTACTTTTTTATATTTATTTGCCTTTGCTGCAGCATTCCAGCTGTTCCGTGTGGTGTTGGTTGCCAGTGGCAATTATTACTATAAAGTTGTCTTCTTTCCGAAGTTATTTTCTCTAACTTTACTAAAGAGCAGTACCACTGACTACCTTAAAGATTTCCTGTTCAATATGGGTAGTGGTTGTGCCGTCTTGTAATCTGTTCAGTGAGAAGGTGTAATGAAAAAACTTGCTGTCCATTGTCTGATGCATTAGTCCCACTTCAATCTGCAAATTGGCACTGTTTTACTCCTTTAATGCCCTGTACTTCTTTTTTTTTATGTAATTTCCTTTCCTGTGGCATTCCTTTGCCAGCTGTTCCATGTGGTCTTGGTTGCCAATAGCAACCGTTTTTCTTTATGGCCCCATGATGTCTGAAGTTTTGTGTGTGCATGACTGTGCGATTATGAACTTCCAAGCCATTATTTTACACTCGCTTAGCTATTTACTTTTTTTTTCTCATTTTATACTCGCTAAACAGCTTAGCGAGTGTAAAGTAATGGCTTGTTAGATCGTAATTGCACGCTCATACTGACAAACACTCGATTATGTTGCTGTGCTTCTCCCATCGGTTATTTGCCACCTACAAATTTTTTTTATCTAAAATATGTCTCTCTGCAGATATAAGAGTAGTGGGTTTGATTCTTGTGTTGTTTGGGCAGTGATTGCAAGTGCGTGGGGAGAGAATGAAGTGTGTGTATGAATGTAGGAGTGCCTGCGTGTGTGTATGACAGAGCGAACAGTAAGGGAATGCATGAAGAGTGTGTGTATGAATGTAAAAGTGCCTCCGTGTGTGTATGAGAGAACGATCAGTAAAGTAAGAAACTCCTGTTCATAAAAAATAAAACGCACCATATTAACACTTTTTATTTACATGTTGTTGTTGTTTGTCTTTCGGCTTTTTCCCGGTAAGGGGTCGCCACAGCGGAACTCCGGTCTGCTAATGATTGGCAGTAGATTTTTACGAAACACAGATGATAATCAGCATTCATTCCCATATTGAGCTGTGACTTCTTGTGCCACAGATGATGACCTGTAGCTTGCTCAAATATGGTAAGGGACACTCTCCAGTTATTTGCATGTGGGTAAATGCCTGGGTGTCATCTGGTTTGAAAAATATTGAAGAATACTTGCTGCTAATCAAGACTGAGACACATTTCCACCTTGTGTCCCATTCTCTTGTGCCTCATGGTCTACATGTGTGCAAGGCAATTTAGCCTTGCACTGACAGAATACATTCTGTGGCTTGAAACCATGTCTGTGAAATGTCACAAATCCGCTGTTTCTGTATTCTGTACAGAGCTTGTAGGTTGTGCAGTTTCTTCTGAATTCCTTCTGATTGTATTTGCATTGCCATTATTTTTGTCACTGTCTTGATGTGAAATCTGTTTTCAATGTGTAATTGTTTTGTTTAGCATATGGTCATCAGTGATTGTGCTACAGCACTTGAAAGCAGTGGTAGCAGCACATCGGTGAGTATATTTGCTTTTTATGCATATGGCTGTGGGTTCTACTACTGCAACCTGTAGATGGATAGGAAATCGTAAGTTGTACTCTAATGTTGGGTGCTGTAGTTGTGACTGTCTTAATTTCTTTGGTTTGCCATCCATTTCCTATTGCAATGTTATTTTTTTACTGTAACCTAGGCAATGCATTCGTCAAAGGCAGTAGGCACACAATCTGTAGATGAAACACTGAATTGGACATTGCAATGGATAATTCAGATCTGCCTTATGCAAGATATGCAAGGCAGCAGTTAAGGGACTACAGTACAAGGTCAGACCATTGAGATGGCACCATTTTGAGCTTTTACCCCGGGATGCCGCTGGAAGCATTCATAGTGTTCCCAGTCAAACTAACCAGGTAAACAACCGTATAACAAAATATTTACTGCAACTTGCTAAGAAAGAGCAAACTTCTACAAGTAGCCAGTAAAGTAAATCAAACCAAACAGCCAGAGAATCATGGAAATTTGTTTATACAGGAAAAAATCTTAATTACATCTGGTAACAGGTCATGTTATATTTCAATATGTTCATTTTATTCAGTAGTAGTGTAGTAACACCGATGTTTGGAAACACAGAAATTTGGTATGCATACTTGTACATTCTGCATGGCAAATGATGCTTAGGTGGTGTATCACTTTTATACTTCTCTGTTGTATTTGCACCAGATACTGCTAGTGTGCAGTGCGGGAATAGAAAGATTAAAACATTAGCCTGATATCAGAGGTGGCAGTGCAATATATTCATAGTGGCTTAACATGAGAGTAGCTCTAAGCAAGCACTATGTGAAACCTGAACAAGCACCTAGAATTATTCAGTGCAGCTTCCACACCTTAAGTCTGTAAATGAATTCATATACTCACATGAACAGGAGTAGCTGCATATTGATGGCTAAAGGTGTATGGGCATGTCGGGTGGTTACTACACTGCAAAACTGGTATGTAATGGTGGAGATATTTGGAAGGCATGAGCAAACACACCAGTATATTAAAGCCATAGAACCAACTGAACTGGAGGCTGGCAAATAGATTTAGTAAGGGACTTTGTCCATACACAAATATTTCAACAGTGATTCTTTGCAGTGGCATCTATTATCTGATTCAAGGTAAATTAAACTTGATGTTCTTTATTTAAAAAAAAATTAATAAAAAATTTACTTTGTTATAAGTGACTTCTGGACACAAGAAAAAGGAAGGGGAAAATATAGCAATGTGGTTTGTATGTACAAAGACAAATCCAGGGACACTGCAAAAGGTTTTTTTTGCAAACCAACCAGTGGAGTAAAAACATATGAAGGCAAACACTGCATACCAACACATTTTGCACATGTAAATCTCAATTTTTAACAAGGTGGAAGCATGAAGTGATACCTTAACACTTAAATTAATAAAGATCTAAACTGGTTAATAGTATAAATGTTTTATTCTTTAGCTCCTTGGTGCAAGACATTACTGGATGTGAATGCAGTCAAGTAAGACCATGGCTATAGTGCAGCAAAAAAATGTCCCCTCTAACAAAGGAAATGCTAGAGCAAAGATTAAATTACATGAGTCAAGCACCCTGCTGAGATCTGCCAATCAATGGAATTACCAGGTCAAATTACCCTCAGGACTTTGACAGCTAGGGAAGCTAAGTGTTATTGGGGAGGGGAGAAGTAAATGGACTGGAATTCATTGTCAAACAAATTAGTGCCATTTAAACTTCTTCTTCTTCTTCTTTCAGCTTTTCCCGGTTAGGGGTCGCCACAGCAGATCATCTGTCCACTCATGATTGGCAGTGGAGTTTTACGGTGTCGAGTTGCCAGCCCAGCGCCCAACCTTCCACAGAAGGCATACACACGCACACACTCACACCTAGGGCCAATTTAGAGTGTCCAATCCACCAACTGCATGTCTTTGGGATTTGGGATTAGTGCCATTTAAACTAAATTAGAAAAAAAGGCAGCAGTAAACAGCACTTTGAGTGTGTTCTGTGGCATTTGCACTGTTTCTGTTTTAAGTAGTCATTCAGCAGCAGGGAATGTTACTTACACTGTTCTATTTTACTCAGTACTTTGTACGCATGCAGCATCTATGAAATGTCAGGAACTTTAGTCAAATGGAGGCCTGCATGATGTAACATTTTTGAGCCAATGATTTCTGGGATAATGAATGGCAACCTGATTTATCTAAACCACGTCAATATGCCAGCCTCCAGGTGGTCAGAGTCTGGAATTACATATAAAAATATTTAAAATCCTGTAAATAATCCCAGAGTGCTGTTAAAGTGTAGGAAACATCATGCCATGATGTTTTAAACATGTTTTTTGAGTCTGTGGGTGGGGTACTCCTTTAAGAGAGAAATTAGAGGAAAGAAAAATATTCCACACGAAAAACTGTCAGAAACTTCAAATGAAAATTTGTGTTCATTAATACAACAGATTTGTGAAAAACAGTATATAGATCAAGAAACTTTTATCTGTTTGGAAAAAGAAGCATCTGAGGAAGTGCGAAAATATAAACAACAAAACCTAGAGATATTTGAAAAATATAACAAAAGAAATATGGACATGGGAAAGAAAGAGGGATTTGATATTGTGCAATATTTATGCAAAGGAGAAAGACAAATTAATCAATATAAAGAAGGCAGCTCCAAAGATATTCAAAGAGAAATACAGGCAAAGGCATCCAGATATGGAAAATTTTACAATAAAAAAATATCACAAAGATAGAATGCAGAAAATAAGACTAGTAAAGTAGAAGTTTAGAAAATAGAAGTTGAAGTTATGGAGTGCCTACGAAGTGAAGGATTTGGTGTAGAAGGTCTAACACAGGTTACATCACAGCATAATGGAGTGAGTCCCTGAAGTAAGGAGAAACAGGAAGATCAAGAGACATCTGAAGAAGAAATATGGTCATGGGAAAGAAAAAGAGATTTAATATGGTGTAATCAATTTAGCAGCACATTAATAACTAATAAGTTCTACCACAAGAACGCAGGGTAGCGAGGGGAAAGGAAGGGGCGAAATCGAATACCATCATGGAAGTATTGTATAGAGAAAACTATAAAGCAATTAGAACAAGAAGTGTCACTGTTAGAAGACTATAGAAGAGGGAATAGCTCAAGAAAAATACTAAGAAAGATAGATGTGATAAAAGAAATGCGCAGTATCAGAACAGATCAGGATCTATCAAGAAGTATCGCAAATAACAAACTAAAAATGTCAGCACAGGCAGAACAACTTAGAAGATACACAGATAAATATAAAGGAAAAATACAAAAATAAGCAATTTATTGATGACCCCAAAAAGTTTTATAGAGAATTGAGAAACAAGGAATTAAAAGACCGAAAAAAAGAGAAAATAGATACTTTTTGGAGAAGTATCTATGAAGATCATGTGGAACATAACAAAGATGCTAAATGGATAGAAGAAGTAAAAGAAAGAATAAGAAGTTTTAAAGGTGCAAGATATGAAATTGGATGAAGTAAAAGCCAGAGAGATTGAAATAAAGTTAAGAAAAGCCTCTAATTGGAAACCCCAGGCCCAGATGCAGTGCCTAACTTTTCGTTAAAATTATTAACATCTTTGCACGAAGATTTAGCCATGAGTAAGAACTATTTATATGCGCACCCCGAATAGACACCAACCTGACTAACAACAGGCAAAAAAATGCTCCTACTTAAGAGTGAACCTGCAAGCTACCCTAAAAATTATAGACCAGCAACTTGCCTTCCGACGACTTACAAACTATACACGGGAATTGATGCTGACAGAATTTATAGTCATTTAGAATAAAACTCAATTATGACAGTAGAACAAAAGGACAATAAAAGAAAGCAATATTTAACAAAGAATCATTTGTTGTTAAATAAAGTCATACTGGAGAACTGTAAAAAGGGGAAGAATTTAAGTATGGCATGGATTGACTATAAAAAAGCATTTGATAGTATCCTACATTCATGGATAAGAGTGCTTAAAAATGTGTAAGATACACCCTACACTGATCGACTATATGACCATGAAATAGTGGCAGCTGACTTTGCAATTAAGCCATGATAAAGGACAGGTTGTTATCCCAGGGATAAAAATTCAAAGGGGATATTCCGGTGTGACTCTCTGTTACTGCTGCTATTCTGCCTTCCCTTAACCCATTAAGCTGTTTGCTTAACAGCTTAGCCCATGGCAACATTTTGGCTCCTAGAAAACAGCAAAGTGTAAAGACTTCTCATCTTCTCTTTGCTGATGATTTAAAACTGTATAGCTCATCAGATGAGGAACTGAAAGCACATCTGCAGGTTGTCAAAACTTTTTCAGATGATATAAGAATGTCATTTGGTCTTGATAAGATTGCAAAAGCAACCCTTTAAAGCAGAAAAACTGCAGCACCAGGAAAACATCAGTTTGCGACAAGAATGTGATATAGAAGAACTTCATCAAGAAGGAGTGTATAAATACTTGGGAATTGATGAAGGATCAACAATAAAACATGAACAAATGCAAATACAACTTAGTAAGGAATACTTTAAAAGGCTTAAATTAATTTTGAAAACAGCATTGACATCTAGGAACAAAATCCAAGCTATAAACCAATTTTCTCTTCCTGTCCTAACTTACAGTTTTGAAGTGACTGACTCACCCAAAAATGTGTTGGATAGATTAGATAGGAAAACAAGAAGGATGCTTCATGCTCACCAAATGATTTTTAAAAATCAGTGTATACCAAGATTATATATTCCCCGTTCCGAAGGAGGGATGGGCCTCCTTGAAATTGATTACATGTAAAAATCTGCAATTGTGGGACTCCACACATATCTGCTGATGTCACAAGACCCAAATGTAGTGAAAGTTTTGAAACATGAGGAGAATAAATCTAAGATGACGTCTCTGCTTAATTTAGAAGAATCATATTGGTGTCAAGCAGGAATGGAAATAAAACCAGAAGTATATAAAAATCAGGCAGCAACTGAATGTGCCAAAAAACAAAAGAGAATATAAGGTGAAGGACCAGATTTGAAGGCAAGAAATCTAGAAAAAGCATAAATATAGTTGCAAGTATAGAAAACTTTTGGAAGAACCTCATGTTGATCAGGAACGAAAGTAGGAATGGTAAAGGAGAGGCGAATTCAAACCAAAAGATGAAAGCTTAATATTGGCAGCCCAAGATAGTGTGCTAATGTACACACTGGTTTACAAAGTCCATTGAACATGTGGGAGAACCAGACAAATGTAGGTTTTGTAAAACCGAATTGGAAACAGTCACTCACCTTGTTGCTGGCTGTGACATACTAATGGCAGAAGGACTGTATACTGAAAGGCATAATAATGTGGCAAGATTGTTGCACTGGGGATTGTGCAATCATTATGGTATTGAGGTGGCTGAAAACACTGGAAACATGAGCCACAAAGCATCATACAACATATGCATGAAAAACACTTTATAGACCAAGAAACATTGCGGTATTTGGAAAAAGCAGCAACAGAGGAAGTGGAAAAATGTAAAGAACAAAATTTGCAGATGTTTGAAGGGTATAAAAAATATGGACATGGGAAAGAAAGAGAGATGTGGCAGAAACAGACAAATGTAGGTTTTGAAAAACAGAATTGGAAACAGTTGCGCACCTTGTTGCTGGTTGTGACATACTAATGGCAGAAGGACTGTATACTGAAAGGCCTAATAATGTGGCAAGACTATTGCACTGGGGATTGTGCAAACATTATAATATTGAAGTGGCTGAAAAGCACTGGAAACATGAGCCACAAAGCATCATAAATGATTAAGTTTATATCACATGGGATCACCGATTACCAACAGTTCAAAAGATAGATGTGAAAAAAACAGATGTAGTGGTCCATGAAAAGAAGACAAAAGTAGCATTGATAATTTCATTGTTGCACCCAGTGACTACAGTGTCTTGTGTACAGAGAGACACAAAATCATAAAAAATCAGGACATGCAGGCAGAAACAAGAGCAATGTGGAGGAAAGATACCCAGACAGTTCCAATAGTAGTAAGAGCAATGGGTCTTATAAAAAAGAATCTACAATCGTATTTAGATGTGGCAATGATAAATGTTACTCCATACAAATTGCAGAAGGAGTCATTACTGGGCACAGTGCGTGTGCTGAGAAGAGCACTTCTGGCTAACATCAAAGATTGAAACAATACTAATTTCATAAACTTTAGTCTTACTTTGACTTAGGAATGGTGTCCATTCCCATCATAGTATTAGAAATCAAAAAGATTTGGAGAAATTAAAAAAAGAAGAAAGATACTATATTCATAAAGTAGCAGAAAGTATTCTAAGAACTAAGCCAGTATGAGAATGGAGAAAGATTTTGCCAATAGTGATGACTGCAAGTAGGAGTACAGAAAATAGCAAGAGGGGGGCTGGCATTAAGTAGAGAAACCTGGAAAAGGAGCCAAGATGTTGGGAGCAAATAACTCAAGCAGGAAAGGTAATAGAGTCAAATGAGGCCAAGATGACATTTGGACTGCAGGCTAGACACTGCCTTCCCTACCAGGGATTGATTTCAGAGTACAGGCAAAGAGAAAGGGATAGGGGAATTTTAAGTGAAAAGCCTACTCTGGTAGTATTTTTAATTTAATCTGGAACAAAATCAGCTGTACAAAAGGGATAATTTGTAGGGCATATAAAATATTGCATGATAACTATACAAATTAATCAGAGGAGGTTAGAAAAGATTGTGAAGAGAGAATGGGAAAGCAATTACAAGGAAGCAATGAGAGGACATATGAATGACTCCCAAGTATGCAACCAATTCCAGAAGGTTTAGGATTTTAGCTCGGAAGTGTTTTCTTAGGATTTCTTATACCCCAAGCAGGCTAAAGAATTTTTCTTCAAGTACATAGCATATGTTGGAGGTGTGATGGAGAAGAACGAGGTGACTAGGAACATGTTTTGGGAGTGTAATGAGTTGGCAGATTTTAAAAATTCAAAAAGAAAAATCTGTGGTATCCCTCAAAGTCTCAGAAAACCCAGTATGCAACCTTTACTGGGTCAAAAACAAACCAACCAGAAACTTTGCGGTGTGGAGGGTATGAAGTTCACTCCTTGAAATATGTTATGCACCTATTCACTAATAAAAATCAAACTTTAAAATGTGTACTATAAAATAATGTATTTGTCCTTTATTGAAAGGATATTCCATTTTTAACTCAGTTGTGGACTACCTACTATTTTATTATTTTGTAGTGCATATTTTAAAGCTCGATTTTTATTAGTGAACTAGGTGCATAACATATTTTAAGGAATGAACTTCATACACTCCACAATGCAAAGTTTCTGCTTGGTTAGATTTTAAAAATTCCCTGCAGAGTACTCTATCAGAAATATTGGGTGAGGAAATGAATGTAATTAATGAAAGTATTCTTTTGAGTTGGGATACAGGATCTGAATTACCTAGACATAGTAAGGTCTTAGTAAGTATAACTCTGTTGGCGGTCAGAAAAACAATTACTAGAAAATGGGAATCAAAATCTACACCAACTGTATTTGAGGTACTGAATATTATAAAGGAGATAAAAGAACTGGAAAAGTATCTTTAAAAAAAGGAAGGAGCAAATTACATAGACGTAAATGGAAATTGTGGGAACAATACATGAATGCTAATGCTTAGGAAGAGGAGGAGGAGTGAGGTTTAAATGAAGGCAGGAATTCATTAGTTTTTTGTAGTGTTGGACATACGATAGTAGCAAAGAAAGTTTATGTAATGTATATCGTATTTAAATGGAAAATGTTAAAATGGTTTGTTTTCTTTTGCATTGATGTATGTTTGCCTATGTCTTAACTGATAATTTAATAAAGGTGTTTAAAAAAATAACTATTAAAGAAAAAATGAGGAGGGCTTGGAGAGAGTTTAGCTTTTTGTTTAGACTCCTGGCACTGAGCAGTAACACTCTGAGGTGCATTTAAGTTGATTTTGCTTTATCAGTAGGTTTGTCAATTTGGCATTGCCTGAAAAAAGGCTATATGTGGGTGGATAAAGTTTCAGCCAGTATTTGAAAGCCTAGAGGGGACAGGTGCAGACCATGTTTAGCAAAGCAATATGGTCTATTGATCATGTCTTCTCATGCCGACAAATATTGGATCTCTTTAGAATGACACCAGAAACTCAGCCAGTTGTTAAAATCAATCATCTTTTATTGGTATTGTGGCATCATCCTTGGTGAAGGTAATATGCTGATTAGTGCTAGACTCATACCAGCCTGAGACACATAGTTAGAAAGATCTGTAATGTCTTTCTTCATATTGGCTAAGGAGGTATGTCTCGGTTCATTTACACCTGCATGTACTGTGATAGAATCATACTGGTACCTATGGTGCAGTGACTTGAGTGCATGCTTAATTTGGCAGATCCTGGCTCCAGATAGGCAATGAACTGTTATCCTTTCCTTCTTCAACCTGGTTAGAGTGGCATCAGTATGTCTTTCAATGGAGTCCTTTATGACTAGATTCCTGGGAAGTGTGTTTGCTTGCCCTATGTGCTTTGCATTTGGGGCTCCACTGATTAAGTCTATATTTATGATGTTAGGTGTTGATTTTGTTGAGTGCTTTTCAATTTGCTAAGGATAATCTTTGCTGATGGATGTTCTAGGAGGTCTTTTTTATTTAGTATGACTGTATTTAAGTGCCTTAGCATATGTTGGTCTACGTGTGTGTGTGTGTGTGTGTGTGTTTGTGTGTGTGTGTGTGTTATGTGCTATGTGTGGAGAAGGGTTTGCTTTTAAAGTTCAAAGTTTCAAAACTTTGAATTTCTTATAGCCAAGACCATAAGATCGAAGTTTTGAAACTTCAAAACTTAAAAAAAAAAATAAAAACATTTTTTTTGCATTCTTGCAGGGGTGAACCCCCCAGATCCCGCACACCCAACTCACAGATCACACTACAGAGAGGAAAATGGTAAATTTCCTTTCTGCACTGTACAGCAATCTCCATTTAAACAGCTCAAAGTTTCAAAACTTTGATCTTATGGTCTCAAACGTAAGAAATTCAAAGTTTTGAAACTTCAACCTTTAAAAGTAGACCTGTGGGGAGTGCTGTATGCTTGGTTTTGACAACCTGATATGTGTTTCTATGTGAGAGTTTAACCTCTACATACTGTAACTGTTACTTTAAGGATTAAGCGTTTTCCACTAAACACGAGACAATTGCTACATTGTCTCGGGATACCTATATCCACCAGGATGGCTGCAGTGAAATTAGGAAATTGCATATCCATGTTTCTGGTCCCCTAATTGGTGAGCTGCAGGGTGTGGCATATGGGAGTTAAAAGAAGGCTATTAAGGGTGCTTTTTGGGGAAACGGGTTGGAAGCAGACTAGGGTATAAAATACTAAATTTAACAGTATTGCCACTTGATGAGCAAACTAGCTGCTCTAAGCTTATCAGTGGGGGTGGGGTGGGGTTTGTAGGCAGACCAGGCTATAAAATACTAAATTTAATGGTATTGCCACTCACTACACAAACTAGCTTCACTCAGGTTGTCAGTGTCCAAGGTATTTACTGTATACTTCCTGTTTACAGGGTAATGCTTCATTGGAAGTTCTAAAGGGAAATTTTACTTCTATATGTTTGCGTCTGTACAGTACACAGTGAGCAGCTCTGTGCAATCGTGCCAGATTTACACCAGCCTAGAAATGCAGAAAACTGACTACTGAGCCCTCTGGCCAATAAAACAACTACACTTAAAGCCCTTTTATTTACTTGCCAACTCAGATAGAACAGGAAAACATCTACTGACACTAAATTAATATTCTCAGTCCTCTTAATGTAAAAGCATAGTAAAAGAGTGCAATGTTACAACAAATTAACATAAACCTAAGGAAAGACAGAAGTAGAGGTGATAAGTAATTCAAGATATAAACACCAGTGTACTTTAACCAGCTTATAAAAATATGATTATTCAATAAAAGCACTTCAATTTGTGGAACTGAGCCAAGAGCCACTCAATTGTGTATAATCTATACAGGCACTAAAATTAGGGTAAGCTGATGAATAAGCACTCTGGAGAATAAAACAACTACACACAGAAATCTCTAGTGTGTTTCTCCAACCCATACAGACCAGGCTACCACACATAAAAACTCATCAGTCCTCTTAATGTAAAAACAAAGAAAAGAGCTTGCTGGAGTGTAAAATTGTTCAATATTCATAACCATGTCATCTGCAAAAAGAGTAATAGGAAGATTAGGGAGATCAGAGGATAGCTTGTTAATAAGGACTGAAAAAAGGGGGCAAGTATGGATCCTTGGGGCACTCATCTGGTAAGAGGTGTTGGCAGTGATAGGGATGGACCTAATTTGACTCTGAAATACCTGTTTGTCAAGAAATGTTGTAACCAGGTGACAGTGTTGAGGCTAACCCTGATTTCTTGGAGGGAAAGAAGGAGCAGGAAGTGGTCAATTAGATCAAAAGCTTTGGTAAGGTCAATGAAGAGAGCTCCTGAAAGGTTTTCATTATCTACGTTGAGGAGGATCTCATTTGTAAGTGACCATAGTGCTGCCATTGTGCCTTGGCCAGCCCAGAATCCATGCTTTTTAAGTGTGAGAGCATAGTACTATTAGATGCAAGTGGACAGTTGGTTGTAGATTATTTTTTCAAGGGTTTTCCCAAATGTAGGGAGGATGGTCCAATCCATCATATTACTTTTAGCATAGTCTAGCAAGTCCAGATTTTACTATCCTCCAAAGCACCATGTACATTCAGGTTTGCCCTTTTCATTTTGTCCTCCTTATAAATTAAATTGTGTTTCATTTGATCAGAGTGCTTCACAATAAAAATGACCTTTTCTTTTTTCTTTTCTCTTTTTTTATTTTGAGGATATTTCCCCCACCTTCATCAACCTACAATTCCCTATCTAATGCCCTATGACCATATCCAGGTCTGCAGGCCACCCCATTAACCCCTGGACCATTTCCAATGGGGCTAGGGCCAACATGTTACATGACACTGTCCTGGGGGGGGTCTATATTAGAAAGTTTAACAACAAAAATGTCGACTTACCTTTCATTGATACCTAAATGTCGAAGCTTCCCTTCATTGAAACGCCAAATCACCAAACGCCAACAAAGTAAACCACATTAAAATAAACACTTGTAAGTGGGGGGCTGTGCCCCCCCACCCCCCCAACTAAATATACTAACTCCAAGATCGCACTACAGTTGGAAAAAGTGCAGATGTAACAAAATGGCCAACTAATTTCTTTTCCTTGGAAAGAAATCAATGATTTAGCCATTCGATGAAGTGCAGCTTCGACATTTAGGTGTCGATGAAAGGTAAGTTGACATTTTTGTTGTTCAACTTTATACTATAGACCCATCCTGGGGGGTCTGACTGCTCACTTCTGCTGGGTGAAGTTCTATTTTTATTACCTGCCCCTGTTGAATTCCCTTTCCCTTTGGTCCCTTGCGGTACATCTGAGGGGTGGGCATAGAGTGAGAACTTGTGGTATATTCCCCTGCCTTTGAAGCATCTCAGCCTTGTCCTCACCTTATTCCTGCTTTGGCCCATACCTCCTAGTGTGATATCCTCAACCTTTACTAGGGATTATCACACAGGACACCAATGGAAACACCCACCTACCAGCAATGGTAATGCCTGTCTCTCCCTGCTGCTCCATCAGACACCCCAGCTGCTAATCAGACCTGGGCTGTAGTCAGGGCCTTATCCATCTAAGCCACCAGAATGGCAACATTGACTTTTTTTTTTAATCTCTGCCAGCTTCTGCTTGATAGGCTCATTGCTTCCAGCTGTTCCTGTAAGCATTAGACTCCATTTCTTCCAATCAACCACAAGCATTTCAGAAACACATTAGACAATCCAGATAAGTTCCATAGTTCCACTTTAATCATTTCCAAGCTATTATTAACATTCTTAACATCCAGTCTCAGCATTTGTCCAGGCTGCTTTGGCATAGGGAATGCATTACCTTAGCTACTCCATTCAGACTTGCTTGCCACCTCATATCATTCTCCATCTTTCTCTCTCTCTTTGCTCTCATATCTCATATGTTTGCTTGGTTTCTGTCTCTTCCACAGCATTGTCTAAGGTACAAAACCTTCACTCAAATTTCACTACTTTAACATTGTCAATATGGATCAACACAAACAGGTAAAATTTTTCAGGTGCACTGCACACACTCTCCTGTTTTTTTTTGGATGCTTGTCATAACTACAAGATTTGTAATTGCAAGTAGTTAAGTACAAAAATTATACAATGAATACTGTAATCATTTAGTAAATATTTATAGTCATTATAAATGTATTCAAAGGTTCATATGTAAGTGCTAGGGCCATTTTAAGCCTATCCAGTTTCCCTTTTGCACTTAAGTGAACATGTCATTTGGTTAGAGATTCGCCTCACCTATCCCATGATCATAAATTGTATATTTTTCCTAATGAGAATAACTGGGATCACACCATAGATGACTTCAGTGGACACATGCATACGATGAAGCATTTAGGAGCTGCCTTTGACCATTAGTAGTGCAGGGGGCAGTCCTGGAGTAAACTTTCTGTTTTCCATCCATAAATCCAATTTTTCCTTGAATGTGGACAGGGATGAACTTTGTGGATGGGGAGTCTGTTGATGTGAAAGAAGAGGCTTAGATTCCTAGACTGAATATTTCTGACTCCACTTCACTTGCTGGTATGCAGTAAATCCATCAGTAATGGGTTGGAGGATGCCTTGTATGCCAGACACAGGCCACTTCTTAGCAGTCTGTAGGATAATGAATATAGTTGCAGGGCTTCGAGTCAGTCCATGTAGGACATGTTGTTTAGGCCTTGTATCCTTTTAGCAAGGCATCTCTTTGGGTGCTCCATTTGTTGCATGTGACAAGAAAGATACATGCCAAGGGTGTGTGGATGTTTCTTTTTCTGATGTAAGAGAGTTGTGCCTTCTCCTACATTACCACATTTGATATATATATATATATATATATATATATATATATATATATATATATATATATATATATATATATATGGGATCTGTACTGATCCCTGAAGGAATTTTTAACCGAAACAAAAATGGTTGGGCATACTTACACGAAAGTGCTTTTCACCAAAAAAGCACTTTCGTGGAAGTATGCTTGCAGCTAGAGGGAGTTGTGGGGGAATGACTGTTGCGGAGACAGTACTACGGTGTGGATAAGGGCAAATGTCTATTCTCACTGTAGTGTGATCTCGGAGTGAGAATATAAAAGTAGGGTGTGTGTGTGGGGGGCACAGCCCCCTCACATGAGGGGTGCAGGGGGGCTTGCCCCTCTGCATAAACGTTAATTTACTGTTTTTTTTTGTTTTTTGAATACACTTTAGCGAAAGTGCTTTTTAGGTGAAAAGCGCTTTCGCTAAAGTGTGTTCGGTGATAGTGGATTTGGACTGTTGAACTTTCGTTGAACTGATCTCACTGGATATTCACATCCCGACCCCACCCCCTGCCCAGAAAACCACAGTGAAAAACTTCTCTAAAGCAAATTTCACACTCCTCAAAACCGAGGTGGAATCCTTCAAAGCCCCCGGGCCTGTGGAAAATACAGCCCAGACCGCAGAATCCTTTATAAATGCATTCTATGAACACCTTCAGGAATGCATGGATCATGCAATCCCAAATAAAACCAAGACCCAATCCTCCAAAGGCAGACATCCTGTCTGGTGGGCCCCAGCCATAAACAAACTATACAATAGAAGGAGGAAGCTACTACATGATAGAGCAAAATCCCAAAAAGGGAAGGCATCTCTGATCAGTAATAGCAAAAAACTAAGGGCACTCATAAAATCGTCTAAGGCCGGCTTCTAGAGAAAAATTGCACATGACACTAAGGATAATCACAAGGTTTTCTTTAGTTATGTTAGGAACCTGGGTGGGAATTCCCAGATATGCTCAGAATTAGTCCAAAATGACAAAAAATACACCAAACCCACAGTCATTGCCAACATCCTAGCTGACAGGTTCAGCGCAAACTTCTCCCCCCCTCCCCACCAAAAGGGCAAATATCTATCCCAGCAGAGTGCTGCCCCCCTGACATCTCAGATGCTCAGGTAAGAGCCGCCCTCTCCAAAGCAAAAAACACAGCATCAATGGGACCAGACGGTGTCCCAGGCTGCGTCCTACATGAACTCCAAGAAGAGCTAAACCCAAACATAAAACTACTGTTCAATCTCAGCCTTACTACAGGATATGTACCCAAAGAGTGGCGTACAGCAACAGTGGTCCCTCTCCACAAAGGTGGTGCCTCAACGGACCCTGGAAACTATCGCCCCATAAGCCTGACTAGCTTGGTCTGCAAAGCTATGTAAAGGATCATCATGGACCTCATAAATAAAGATATTGGGGACCTACAGACACTGGATCTTACCCAGTTCGGCTTTGTTAAGGGCAGATCCTGCCTCTTAAACCTGGTTGACTTCTTTGAAACAGTCACCAAGGCCATTGACGAAGGGAAGGTGGTCCACACAGCCTACCTGGACCTCGCAAAAGCCTTTGATACAATACCCCACTCGGGCATTATAGATAAGCTCACCAGCTTAAATATAAACCCCTATGTCACTAGATGGGTTGCAAACTGGCTCAAGGACAGAACCCACATGGTTAGAATTGCTGGAGCCATGTCAGACTTCAAACCAGTTACAAGTGGCATCCCACAAGGCTAAGTCCTGGGACCTCTCTTGTTCGGTATATATTTCTCAGAGGTACAGGCCAACACGGAAGGACTGTGGCTGACCAAGTTCGCAGATGACCGCAAACTGGGCGCCATAATCAACTCTCCAGCCGACACAAACATCCTCCAAAAGGGCCTCATAGAAACAGACAACTGGTGCCAGAGCCATGGCCTCAAGCTAAATGCCAAAAAGTGTATAGTCATCCCCTTTGGCAAAAACAAAGTTCCCACAAATTACCACATAGGTGGTAATCCATTAAGCACAGAAGAAGTAATTAGGGACCCGGGGACCCAAGTTGATAGCAATCTCTCATTTGACAACCACGTGGCCAAAGTGGTTAGAAAAACATTTTATATAGCCCACCTAATCATGAAGGGATTCACATCTAGATTAGGGGAGGTCATCGTGCCTCTTTACTCATCCCTCATCAGGCCCATAATCAAGTACAATGCCCCTTTTGGGATGTACCTTACCAAACACCTGCAGCAACTGGAAAGACCCCAAAAGTACCTTGCCAAGAGGATCAAAGGGCTCAAACAGATGCCATATGCTGCCCAGTTAAAGAAACCCCAGCTCTACTCAGTGGCATACCGCCTGCTCAGAGGCGACCTGTGCCTGACGTATAAAGCCATGTCCAACCCGGAATTAAGACACATGCTGCACCTCAAAAAATCCAAATCCCATCGAGCTACACGCTCGAGAGACTTGAACCTCAGCACTGAAATAAATAGGACATGCTGGAGGGACAGATTCATAACCCAGAGGCTCCCTTCACTCTGGAATAAAATCCCAGTCCAGGTTAGGCAGAGTCCCTCACTGACTCTCTTCAAGAGGAATCTTGATGAGTGGATGGGAGATCGTAGGTTTACCCCGGGTATCACTTCTGTGTCACTGTTAGACAGAGGCACAGTATACTAACCTCGAAAAAGGGCATAGCAAAATTAATTTAAAATGGGTGGTGAAAGCCAAACATACTCTGGCTAGGCTTATAAATACCCTAGGGCAGATAGCCTAGTATGAACCTATGAACCTATGAACAGTCCTAGATCCATATATCTATCTATATCTATATATATATATATATATATATATATATATATATATATATATATATATATATATATATATATTGCAATCATAACTTTGTAGTATCAGTGGTATTTCAAGGTTCAGAAATATGTATCTTGAAATTTAAACAGGCACCAATTGTTTGTTTATTTTTTTTCTATCTTCTGTAGGTTTATCAGTTCTTTGTTTTTTTTATTTCTTTTGCAGTTTTGATTATGGTTCTATTTTCCTGTTTTGTTTCTCAATTATTTCCATCAAATTTTTTCATTGTCTTATTTTATTGTGTATTGTATTTTTTTATGCATTTGTACAGGGTTTAGTTACTAGTTGTGTGTGATTTTTTGTGGTAGGGTGTTTTTGTTTGTTTTAGTTGCCGCATTATTGTGTAGATGTAGGTATTGATTGTCACTGCTTGATGCTAAATGTGATTTTATGACAAAATTGTAATTTTTGTGTGTTTGTTATTAATGCTTTAGTGTTATTTATGTTAAGTATTTTTTTTGCTTAGCTGGGAGATTTCTTAAGTTATGGTATATTTTATTGTTTTGCAGGTTTGGTAAACTCTCTGTTTTTTCCCAGTTAAAGTGAATGGAACATACTTTTTAAGATGTATATATTAGTTTTTATGGTCTTGTTTTTGGGTCTATATCAGAAGATCGAAGTTTCAAAACTTCGAATCTGATATGGTCGACACCATATCATCGAAGTCTTGAAACTTTGAATCTTTTAACGGAG
Source organism: Protopterus annectens (assembly GCF_019279795.1). Lineage (NCBI taxonomy): Eukaryota > Metazoa > Chordata > Ceratodontiformes > Protopteridae > Protopterus > Protopterus annectens. The sequence continues at coordinate 663,772,222 of NC_056735.1, read as the reverse complement.
ATCTCCGTACAGCACGGAAAGGGAAGATTACCCTTTTCTGCAGTGTAGTACAATCTCGGAGTTGGTATATTTAAGTAGTGGGGGGTGCATGGGGGCTTGCCCCCCTGCTTAGAGTGTTTAAATGGTTTCTTTTTGTAGGTTGTTGTGTTTTATTACATTTTTGATGTTTCAAGACTTCGATGATATGGTGATGATGATATGATATCAGATTTAAAGTTTTGAAACTTCGATAATGTAATATAGACCCTTGTTTTTCTGTTGCTCTTTTTTCATTTTTTTTTGTTTTTTTGTTTTTTAGCTTATATAATATATTTTGGTTTTGTGTGGTGTTTGTTTTCCATTAAAATCTATGGGAATTTTTCCCCATTTTATCTGTGTTGAGTCTGGAGATTCTGTGGAGCGATAGCTCATAAAAAGTTTATTTACTTTTGTTGGGATGATATAATCAACATGCAAAAATGTCTGAGTTATTCTGAGGTACATTTTTAATTTTTGAAGTTTATACCAGGCAAGTATTTTATTTCACAATCTTTAAGGGTACAGAATTGTGATATATATATAAACAGTACAAGTTCAGACTCATCGCCCTAACAGCCTGTCACTACTTTTAACAGGTATTCCCTGTAAGATCTGTCAGTGTTCATCTTAAATCTTGTAAGATTTTTACTACATTTAATATCTGCAGGTAGCTTAATCCAGTCTACTATCATCCCCCCTTCTTAAAACCAAATAGTAGTTTTGTTATTTTTCTTAAAATATATCATTAGTCTAATTTCCTTTATGTTACTTCTTTTGCTTAATGCCATGCACTTCCATAAGAATGGATTCTGCACTGCTGCACATAATGATTTTCAAGTTAATGTTTTATATTTGTGTTTAGACCTAATATTATATGTGTTGCATCATATTGCTTTAGTGTACTTTCTTAGTATTATCTCAAGTAATGCTGATTTTACTAGAATCACAGACAATTTCCATATTCCTCTTGGATCATATTTAGCTTGCAAATATAATTTTCATACTTCAGTAGTTTATGATTTGTATAAATTTTCTGACACATGCAATGGTTTCATTACATCCCTTGATAACATCAACCATATGGAAGGAGTTAGTTTGCATTCTAACCATATTCCAGGATATTTAAAGAGTGTCACCTGTTGTACATTGCTGCCTTCTATCTTATAGGTTCATAGGTAGGTACTAGGCTATCGGCCCAAGGGCCTATGTAAGCCTAGCCAACACGGTTCCCTGGCTTACGCCACCCAAAAAAGTTATTTTCCTGTGCCACTGTCGAGCAGAGACACAGAAGTGATCCCCGGGGTGTATTTCCTATTTCCCATCCACTCATCAAAATTTTTCTTGAAGAGTGCTAATGAAGAACTTTGCTTGACATAGATGGGTAGCCTGTTCCAGAGTATGGGAAGTCTCTGGGACAGGAATCTATTCCTCCAGCATGTCCTGTTTATTGTGGTGACAAGGTTTAGGTCCCTAGAGCATGCAGCTCAGAGGGATTGGGATTTCTTTAGGTGTAGCATGTCTAACAGCTCTGGGTTTGACATAGCTTTATATGTTAGGCAGGGATCACCTCAGAGTAGGTGATATTCTACGGAGTAAAGCTGGAGTTTTTTGAGACTGTCAGTGTAGGGCATTTGTTTGAGGCCAGTAAATCTCTTTGTAAGGTACTTCTGTGGCCTTTCCAGCTGCTGCAGATGTCTTGTGAGGTACATTCCAAAAGGGACGTTGTACTTTATAATAGGTCTAATGAGTGTCGAGTAGAGAGGATCAATGATCTCTTTTTTCCTGGATGAGAACCCTTTTATGATGAGGTGTGCCACATAGAAGGACTTCCTGACTACTGTGGCGATGTGACTGTCAAAGGAGAGACTACTGTCCATCTGGGTCCCAAGGTCTCTTATCACACATTCGGTGTCAAGTAGATTGCTGCCTATGTGGTAGTTCATGGGTACAGAGTTTTTACCAAAGAGGATGACACTGCACTTTTTGGCATTGAGCTTGAGGCCATGGCTCTGACACCAGGCATCTGTCTCAGCGAGGCCCTTCTGTAGGATGTCCACATCATTTGGGGACTTGACTATGGCTCCTAGTTTGCAGTCATCTGCGAACCTCATTAGCCAGAGGCCTTCTGTGTTAGCCTGTACTTCAGAGAAGTAGATAGCAAACAGGAGAGGTCCCAGGATGGAACCCTGTGTTACTCCACTTGTCACTGCTTTGAGGTCAGATTTGGAGTCTGCAACTTTTACAGTGTGGGTTCTTTCAGTGAGCCAGTTGGCAACCCATCTTGTGATGTAGGGATTTATACCTAGTTTAGGGAGTTAAGCTATAATTCCTGAATGGGGGATGGTGTGAAAAGCCTTGGCGAGGTCAAGATAGGACCTTACCCTCATCTACGGCTTTGGTGACTGCCTCAAAGAAGTCGATCAGGTTCAGGAGGCATGATCTGCCTTTCACAAACCCGAACTAGGTGGGATCCAGAGTTTGGAGGTTACCAATTTCTTTGTTAATGAGTTCCATGATGATACGTTCTATGGCCTTGCAGACCAGGCTTGTCAGGCTAATAGGTCGATAGTTCCAGGGATCCGTGGTGGCTCCCCCTTTGTGGAGTGGGATAACTGTTGCTGTGTGCCATTCAGTGGCACAAAGCCTGATGTGAGGCTATTATTGAACATGGTGCTTAAGTGGGGAGCCAGTTTTTCTGAACTTCATGTAAAACACAGCCTGGGATGTTGTCTGGTCCCATGGATGCTGTGTTTTTGGCTTTAGAGAGTGCAGGTTTTACCTGCATAGTTGTGATTACAGGGACTCTGCATTCTTCCTGTATAGATATGGGCCCTTTAGGGGGTGGGGGTGGGGTAAAGTTAGCACTGAACCTATCTGCCAGGATGTTGGCAATATCAGTTGGTTCTGTAATTTTTGTGCGGCTGTGCTGTAACTCAGAGCAGATCTGGGTGTTACCATCGAGATTCTTGACTTAGCTATAGAATGCATTGTGGTTGTCCTTAGAATTAGTGGTGATTTTGTTTTTGTGGCTAGCTTTGGAGGATCTTATAAGGGATCTCAGCTTCTTACTGAGGCTGATCAGGGAGCACCTCCACTCATGGGATTTTACTCTCTTTTGCAACAGTTTCTTCCTTCTGTTGTACAGTTTGTTTATGTCAGGGGATCACCAGATTGGCTTCCTTTTTTTGGAGGATAGCGTCTTGGATCTGTTTGGGATAGCATGATCCATACACTCGTGTAAGTGCTTATAGGGTGCATTTGTGTAGGATTCAGCAGTATATATAATATAATATATATAATATACATAATACTATATATATAATAGTTATAACTATTTTGTTGGATGGAGAGACTTGTATTTTGTCTTTTTTGAGTTTATAGTCATTACTTTCTACTACCCACCAGGATAATTTATCTAAACATCTCTAATTCTCCGTGGTCCTCAACATCCTTAATTCTTCTATATTTCCCTATTTTTATATAATCTGTGTACAGGCAGCAATATGTGCCTGTTGAAATGTTTATGCCAGAAATATATAAATTAAAAGGTATGGTGCCAAAATGTAACTTTGGGGGACACCCCATTACCATAATCCATGATTCCTCCTAAACAAGATGCAGTATATTTGTCATTTCTTATCATGTCACCAGGCAGTTATCCAATTTATTAGCAGACTTAAGAAACCTAGCTTAAGAAACTTAACAATTAGTAATTTATGACATTCCCTTTCAAAGGCTGTTTATTTCAGCTGCACTGATAACATTACAGAACATGTGATTACATATAATGATTGATCTATCTCTTGAGTATGCATGTTCATGGATAGCTGTCAAACCCAGGCTCTTAAGCTCCTCTAACCATTTATTAAATAGCAGTCTTTCAGTGACTTTCCCAAGCTGATAAGAGGCTGATTGGATGGTAATTATTAACCTTATTCCTGGGACCCTTAACCCTTATATGTTGGCTTGATGATGACTGCTGTCCAATCTTTTGGCATCCCTTTTGTCTTATAACTGGCCTTATAGATGTGAATTAGAGGTTTGGCCAACACTTCCCTTACAAAAGTCTCCTTTACTCTGTCTAGGCTAGAAGCCTTGGCATTGTCCAGACTTCCTAGGATTCTCTTGATATCATTTCCAATATGTATGCCTGATCCATTCCATGAAATAAAGTCAAAACAAGGCCAGCAATGCTGGCAGTGTCCTTGATATGTTTCATTCTCTGAGAAATAGTCTCATGGACTCTAAATCTTTGTCTTTCCTAATATATTTGAAAAAAATGGTCTTCCTGTTATCGCTCATATCTATTTATTTATTGCAGTTTGATAAACAGGTAAATGGACTGGTTATCTGTACCACAACTCAGCTATAATAGGGCAGAAGAGATTCATAACTAAATTACAGTAACAAGTAAAATACAATGAGGAAAAAATGATACATTGATGCAAAGGGTATATATACAATGTTCACAAAGCAAGAAATGTTATAAATAAGGAAACAAGTGTATACTTACAGTATACTACACAAAGAAACACATTGCACAAACAGAACAATGAGAAATCTAGCATTTTTCTTAGGCAATTGATAATCAGACAAACTATTAAGGAAAGTGGAAGGAATTGAGTATGATTATCCTTTATCTTATTTTTGTGTTATTTTTTAGTATCCTTTTAAAGCAGGCAGAGTATATTCTTTAATAAATTTTCTTCATAATGCTTCTGAGTCTTTTTTAAAAGTGTCAGGAGGTGACTTCAAATCAAAGGGGGGCTGCAGGTAACAGCTGAATGGATGGGGTCAATGAGAAGGGGTGCGGCCAACTAGAAAGTGGAGGGGCTATGCTCAAATCCACAAAAACTAACTTTAATTAAATATGCTGCCCTGGGTGCCAAACCGTCATTGTGAGAGTCCAATTGAGACAAAGTGAAGTGTAGAAGAAAAAAAATATTTCAATGCATTGGCTGCATGACAGCTTACTTAATATCTAGATGGAAACAAAAAGGTTGTGAGGCATGAAAAAATAAATTACTTTTTAAATACATTACTGGAATGCCAGTCAAAATCAAGTATAAGAGAAACAAGCAGCACTCAACTCAAACCACTTCTCCTTGCACTGCAGTTCTAACTATAATTTATATTCAGCTTTATTAAAGTACCAAGTAACATGCTGAAAGTAGCAATCTCTGTGACACCCCCACTTGTAAAAATGTTTCTTATCTAAAAAAGACCTGCTGCCTGACAACGGGTCTATATCAGAACACTGAAAGTTCATACTTTCAAATGTTCTTACATCGACCAGTGAATGCTGAAAATAGTGAAACAACAGATAACCAATTTTTTTCCTAGGGGAGTGTGTGATTGGGTATGGGTTAGGTGAGTTAGGGTTAGGGCGCGAGGGAGGTATGTGTACGATTGTGTGGACGTGAGGGTTAGGGCGGGTTAGGTGAGTTAGGGTTAGGGCACAGGTGAGTTGAGTGTGTGATAGTGATGGACCTTAGGGTTAAGGTTTGGGTTAAGTTAAGTGGATAGTTACTGATGTTTGTACAGTTTAGTGTAGGGTTAGCTGTAAGATTTTGGGTGTATGTGTGTGGATTTCTGTTTGTTTGGTGTGCTTGTGTTGTGTGTATGTGTTTTGGAACAGCAAATTATTTCTCTAGGAAAAAAATTTCTATTCTGAATGTTCGATGTTGTCAGCATTCGCTGATTAGGAGTCGATGTAAGAACATTCAAAATTGTGAACTTTTGATGCTCTGATATAGACCCCCTGACAACTATCTATTTGTTTCATGGGGAAAACATGATCAATGTAAAAAATGAAAAGCAAACAAGAAACAAGCTCAAGATACATTGCTTAAAGGATTACTGCACAGGTTATGTTCCACACATGATAGATTGGCATTCTGTTTAGTTTACAGGTAAAGCCTGCAAAGATGACTGCAAGTCTCCAACAAATGTAATGAGCTTCTTAAAATAATATAATCCTGTCCTTTATTACAAATACTTTCATATGCATTTCAATACCCAAGGCTTATATGTTATCTAGTTATGTAAGTCTTTTCTGCATGGCCACAACATAAAGGCTTTCAATTTTGGCAATTCTTTAACAGTATGCTTATTAAAGCTTATTTGCATCTTACAATCTCAGACAAGCTTACCTGATGGTCATTAAAGCATTGCTACTTAAACACAGAGCAACAGGCACTTTCTGAATAATAATAAGCATAAATCAACAGTATAAAAATATGACAGAAACCAGAAGAGTCTGTAAAATCAAGGACAGATGAAAAGCCACTGTAGTACTTGTGTCTACCTTGGATGGGGGGATACTCTGCAGATTTACACTTGCATAACTGCTCCTTGCCTTGCTTGGACACATCCAGAGTCACTATATGGGGGAGTGGGGTGCAACAAGTATGTCACAGTTTGAAATGTCTCTGGCTGACTGTGATGGCCCTGACACATTTGTCATATCTCTCAACCTCAGAGCAAGAAATCTGGGCAAAGCCACACATAGAAGTGGGACAAAGACCCAAAAATAAGGACAATTTTTAAATACTGCTCTTATAAACTTAGAAGGATAATGGAATGGTAGGTCTTGCATTAGTATGAATTTTCTGAAGGGTATGAAATCTGAAATTCAAATGTCTGTCATTATTTTCTAACTTCAGTCTTTAATGATTTGCCACAAATTTGCCAAAAAAACACAATTTTATGAAAAATGGACCAAAAATGTGATGCAAAAATATAAAATAGCCACACAATACAGCTGGGAATCTGTCAAAGAAGAGACACTTTTTTTAATATTAGTACTGCTAACTTGAGCTGTTGAGAAAATAAAAGAATCTACATGCATTTCTGAAATAAAAGTAATTTATAACTCTGATTATTACAGTTATTTATTAATTGTAAACCCTCCATGTTTTCTTCCAAAATTGCCATTTTGCAGAGGGATTATTAGTGGAAGAGCAACATTTTGAGCCAAAATCAGGGACAGTTGAGAGGTTTGGATATGCCTAATTTTATAAAGCAATTTATTTGCACGTACCTCTCAACCTGTTAATGGAGGAAATCTGGACAAGGCCAAATATATTGGGGGAACATATAAACAGTACTAAATATTGCTCTTGTATAAACTGAGACATTTGATAGAATAACAAGTCTTGCTTTAGCATGCATTTTTCTGAAGGTTATGAAGTCTGAAACTCAGTGTCTGTCATTATTTAGTGACTTAATTCCTAAATGATTTGCCAGAAAACCACAAATTTTATGGGGAACAAACCAAAAATAAGAAATAAAAATCTATTCATTCTGTGAAAATCTGGACAGTTGAGAGGTATAGTTCAGCTGGGGCTGTCTTTGAGTTTGCCGCCCTTCCCCCTCACAAAGTCATGGTCGAATGGAGCCTCCCCCCTGCAGCCATTCCAATGAACCATTACTTGGCTATTTCACCCCATTTACCATAAACGCTAATGTGCATACTGCTTTACGTCTACGATGATTTGGACTTAATTTGAAAGTTTTATTTTGCATATTACAGCACAAACTCTAAGACATCTGCTAAACAAAGCAATGCAGTTTTACAATGAAAACAGACTTAGCATTAAAACTTCTCTACCCTTGAAACTCACATTCATTGAAACAGCATTGAAACCCACATTCAAAGAAAATACATTTGGCTAGTGGCAGATAAAGATTAACTTTGGGCTACTTTCAAATGATAGGCCCTTTGCACACAAAACATACATGTGTTCTGTGATGCACCTTCTTGACTGCATTAAATTATATTCCTTGTATAATACAGTACAGTTGTTAGAGGGTATTGTTTTGAACATTTTTCCAGTAAACAATGAAACAAAATACATGCACCAATAATGGCAATACTGCCCAATTGAGAACATTTCCGTCATAAAAGTCTACTCAGACTTCTACAATCCACCAGTATCAGTAAATATGCACAATCTCTGCAGAAGTAAAAGTCATCTAAATAATTCCACATTAAAAAGATCTGCAACTAATGAAAAGGTTGCTGCTAGCAAACAACTTTATATTTCATTGTTTCATCTACAAATAAAGTGCCTATTGCCCTTGAGGAATAAATTGCCTATATTACATTAAAAAATTATAAGCTAGTAATATTGCAGTAGGGAATGGATGGCAAATAACAGATGGATTCATAGTTACTAGGTATCTTCACCAAAGAGGACATTCTCAAGATGGCAGCATCCACCCCATTTACAACACAGTACAATATCAGCAATGCATCTATATACTGTGGGAGTAGAAGCCACAGACTTCTGGATCAAAAGCAAGTATACTACCTGTTGTGTTATTAACAATGCAAGCAGGGTCACCATAAGCAGCACTAAACTTCTCTTCCCCTGCACCTCTCAGCTCCTTGTAAAATCTACTCGACACTCAGCTGTATCTCTCAACTTTGCAGCACAAAAAATCTGAAAAAAGCCAAAATGTATTGGGGAGGGACAAAAGCCAGGGGCACATTTTAAACATTGCTTGTATAATCTTGAAAAGTTGCTAGAATAAAATGCTGTGTTACCACCATGCATTTCACTGTCAAGACTTGAACCCACGACCCTGGGCAAAACAGTCAAAGCAACATACCACTATGCCAAATCAGCTGTTTTGTGAAAGAGAGGAAGACTGAAACTTAAATGACTACCATTTAGTGAATTCAGTTCTCACCATAGCTAACAGCTGGACAAAGCCAGTAATGGGGGAGTACAGCCCTCAAACATATTCAGTGAATTCAGTTCTCACCATAGCTCTCAACCTTAGCACAAAAACCCTGGATGAAGCCAATAATGGGGGAATACAGCCCTCAAACATATTAAGTGAATTCAGTTCTCACCATAGCTCACAGCCTTAGCATAAAAACCTGGACGAAGCCAATAATGGGGGGAATACAGCCCTCAAACATATTCAGTGAATTCAATTCTCACAATAGCTCTCAACCTTAGCACAAAAAACCTGGATGAAGCCAATAATGGGGGAAAACAGTCCCAAAACAGGAACACATTTCAAATATTCATCTTATAAACTTAGAAAATTGCTAGAAAAAAGGTTTTGTGTTGCTATGTACTTTCTGAAGAATATGAAGTTTGAAATTCAAATGTCTATCAATTTTATTTATTTAACATTTGTTAACCAGAAATGTCTGACTTGGAACAAAAGCCAATTTTCAGAAGAGGCCCAGGGAGAAATACTGCAGACACATGTCTTTGTAACATGGGAGGACACCAGAGCAAACCCACACAAACACAGAGAGGACATGCAGACTCCACACAGCAGGCACCCAAGCCAAAAATCAAACCAGAGAACCTCTAGCTGTGAGGCTACAATGCGACCACTGCACCATCAACTATTTAAGGAATTAAAAACTCAGAAACCACAGATTTTATGAGGAACAGAACCGAACAAAATATGAGGCAAAAATCTGCAAAACTTTCACAAATGGTGGTGGGTAGGGAATTCAGGCTCTTGTTACCTGCAACCAAGGTACAGGGTTCAAGCCTGAGGTATTCTCTAACCACCACCATCAATCTCTCTAGCAACCAGTATACCCCAGTTGGGGCATTACAGACACACACACACACACACACACACACACACACACACACACACACACACACACACACACACACACACACGCGCGCACATATGCGCACCTTCTTCATCCTGAGTCTCCCGTACCTGCGATCTATAGCTTTCTACTTCATCCTAAGTTTGCAATCTTAACAGTAAACCCACAGCTTCAGCTTTCTCCTGCAATCAGTAAACCCACAGCTTCAGTAATCCTGTGTTCATGCTGGAATGCACACTTTCAGTTTCTCGACTCTTTCCTGAGAACGTTTCAAGACTGCTGACTCTGTAGTCCGATCCCCTTCCAGTCTATGTGGTTAGCACCGCATAGACTTCTGGGGAATCAGTAGTCTGCTTCCTTCTTTCCTGAATCCGGACTGGTAAGGCAGCAGTATGGATTCACTTTGTATGGAGGATTTGTAGGACTGTACCATTGTGGTTCACAGCTGGGGGGGGGGGGGGTTGCAGTCTGATATCATGAGCCGCCACTGTTTTTTAACATCAGTTTTAATTATTTTATCCAGTTTGTAATTGTGGGCCTTACTTATTTCTTCTCCAATGTTTTCCTCCTAATCATTTTATTTGTATGTCCTCTTAGGCTTTTGGTCTTCCTGCTTATATTTCTGAATTTTTTAATTTGTTTTTTCCAATTCATGTTTATTGATCTTCCAGTTGTTGTTTGTTTGTTTTTCTTTCTCCTTTTCATTTTGAAACATACTATTGTGGCGTAAACTCCTGCATCCCATTGATATTCTTTTCTTTAAAAATGTTTCCATGATACACTTCCAAAATGTCAGATGATATCTTATCTAGCTGGCATTATACACTTATGACTGTTAACTGGCAAGGCTAAAGAAGCTAGGATGAAGTAGTGGTGATAGCTGACTGTTCTCTAAATAATTCAGTAATACATACCATAGCCAATACATTTTTAACAGTTTGATCTTCCTTTTTCTACTAGTATGGCCCAGCATTCCCAGTTTTAGTCATGGGAGATTCAGGTCCTTAAGAATTTGTGGCTGGCTGCGGTGGTGCAGAGAATAGTATTGTTGCCTCACAGCAAGAGGTTCTCCCGTTTGATTCTCGGCTGGAGCGCCATTTGTGTGGAGTCTGTATGTCCTCCCCGTGGTCGAGTGATGTTTGAAAGACATAAAGGTAGGTGCATGCATGAATGGGTGTGCCTCCTTTGAAGGTTGGATGTCAGGCTTACAACTCGGCACCGTAAAAATCCACTGCCAATCATTAGTGGACCGGAGTTCTGCTGTGGTGACCCCTAACCAGGAAAAGCCGAAAGACCATTATTTATATACATACATTTTATGAGATTCTCAGTATCAGATTTGCTTGACTTAGGGGTTCTATAAATTCCACCACAGCAATGCCTTCCTTAAATGACACCAACACCTCATCTTTTTCTTACATAGTAACCCGTATGTCAGTGAACAGATTTGTAAATTTAAAACACTGGACATAAAACCCCTTCTTTCAGCCATGCCACTGCTATATTTGTTATTATGAGAAACTAGTACTTCTTTTATAATCATACCCTATTACTCAAACTCTGTTTGTAACAAGGAATAAGTACCTTGTAGTTTGCTGTGTCTGATCTGGGTTTAAAGGAACAAACTGAAAAAATTAGCTCCTCACTATTAATAAATTTCAGAATGTTCTGTCCCAAAATTTGTTTTCCTGGTTGGTTAAATTTATTCTGTCTTTGCCAGTTATGTGAGAGTTTTGAGGTAGATTTAGGTGTGAAATGTAATTCTGTCCTTTTAACACAGCCATGTTTTTTCAACAGGCATTTACCAACTCAGTCTTAAAATGAATTCTGGAACTCTGTAGAATTATCTCTAAAAACTGCACAATTAATCTTTTAGCTGCTGACTATTTTCAGATGATCTGTCCACAAAACACTGATTGTTTTTGGCTATTTTTGCTGTCTGCATTTAAAACAAACATCTCTAAAAGTTATATATTTACCCATGAAATTTTAGTGAATGTTACTGACATAATTATCTGTAAAATACAGTTGGACTCAAAAATACCATTACAGATGAAGGAGCAGCTGCATCTTGAATTTTAATGAAAATAAATGTCATTTTTATGCTTCTACATATACAAAGAATAAAAATATCAATTTTATACGAAATGATACTATTGCTTTTAGGTCCAAAATCACACCAGCATGATAAATGTATGTTTTTAATAGCTTTTATTTATTTTAATGTGAAGAGAAATTACATTTTACATAATATTCAGTTTTCATTTTTTGTGCTGAATGTTTTGCAAATGTTGCACTCTGTCAATTTACAAAGGCCATTCTGGATTGAAGTCTACTCTCACCTCAAATTACAGTATCTCTATACATCATCAGGATAGTCTTATGACTGGGCCCTGTCTTTGAAAGGCTGTGTATCTGTCTCCCTTGAAAGTTTCAGCTATAAAACACACCTAAGACTGCAGTTCTAACCTCACTGTTTCCAGTACAGCACCCTTCTGAATTTGACCCCACAGCTTTAAGTGCTTCTAAACATGGCATTGTACCAATGCTGAAATATACATTGACAATTCAACAAAGAAATATTTTAGGTGATTCTTGTGCTCTGAGTATGGTTCTCAGTTGAAATGTTGGCATGTGTAATGCTGAGCACCAACAAGCAGGAAAAAAGACAGAAAACGCAGCAGAAGCATGAAGCTTGAAAATTACTCTTCTCCTTTTAACTTCTCCCCTGCAAGCAGCCCACCCTTAAACTTATATATGCCAGCTCTAAGAATGCCATACCATGGAGAAAAGGGAATATTCTGAGAAATGACATCTTGGACTTAATATATTTAAGTCCATTATTTTGGCCATTAAGTCTCCATATTTCAGGATCGCTCTAACAGGACTTGACATTTCATATGGTTACCCAGAGTACTATGCAGCAGTTCACCACAGCACAAAAAATGAAAACTGAATCTTATGTAAAGTGTCAGACTATGGCAGAAAAGGCACATGAACTAAATTTTCTGAGGGCTGTCTTTCAAAGACTATGAGCCAGATTCCAAAAGAGTTGCTCTTAGTGTAAGTCTGCCCTGATTCTGAAAGATTTGCTTTCAGTCTAAGTGACTTACTTCCCTGTCAGGCCTATCTATAAACAGGCTTGCTATGGGGATCAGATTCCAAAACTCCTACTTTCAGCCTACTTTCAGTTTAAGTGGTCACTTGCACTGAGAGCAAGTCTTTTGGAATCAGTGCCATCTGTCACCCTTTGAGAGTTTAACTTTTTGAGCAATAAAAACAGGATATATAACTACAAAACATCCCTAACACCACAATTCTCACCTCAATGTTTCCGGTGCAGCACACCACAGAATTTCATGCCTAGGCTTTAGCAGCTTGAA